>NC_057799.1:112653776-112657341 GCF_018294505.1 Triticum aestivum | reverse complement strand
GGGGTTTCTTTTGAACTCCAGAGTTATACTTCCCATGACCATACTTCCTCTTACGATTCTCCATCTGCGGGTGCTTGCCTTCAAGAATGGTAGCCTTATCAACCAGCTCCTGATAGTTTGCAAAGGTCGCCACAGTCAATTGAACTCCCAACTCATCGTTCAGTCCCTCCAGAAACTTCTCCTGCTAGGCTGCATCAGTGGCCACGTCCTCTAGGGCATAACGGGCCAACCTAGTTAACTCATCAACATACTGAGATACCGTGCGACCTCCCTGGCGCAAGCTGCGAAATTCCTTCTTCTTCAGACTCATGGCTCCAGCAGAGACATGAGCAGTGCAGACCGCCTGTTGGAACTGAGTCCAGGTCACACTCTCCATGGGGTATGTGGCGGTGTAGTTCTCCCACCAAGCAGCTGTCAGTCCATCCAGCTGGTAGGCGGCAAACCTCACTTTCTCAGCATCATTGCAACCTGTTGTAGCCAGCTCCCTTCCTATCTTGTGAAGCCAGTCATCTGCGACGATCGGCTCCGTGCTGCTGGAGAACTCGGGTGGGTTCAGCCTCAGAAAACGGGTAAGACTGTCAACTGGGGGTGGCGGTGGTGGGTTGTTGTTGTTTTTGTGGTTCTGGTTCTAGTTCTGAATGAGCATCTGCATAACTGCTGGATCATTTGGATGAGCTCCAGCGGAAAGTTGAATCTGGGGTCACGTCTTGGAGGCATCTGATGGGTTTAGAGTGGATGAGGAATTATAATAGAATAAAGCGTAGTGAGTAAAATCACACTACCCATATGCACATGATAGCAATAAAACTTCAAATCACTCCAATTCAATTTCAAACAAAGAGGTTCACACGAATAATCAAACCTAAGGTAAGCCATCTCACATGATTTGACAAGGTCTTACAAATGAAATAAAACTAATTGGATAACAAAATCGAATTCCTAACTCTCATGGTGGTATAAAATCTAACTCTCATCAGATGAGGACCAGTCAACCATGTCGACATTGGGTGTCCCTGCATCACTCTCTGTGTCGTCATCTCCGAGCTCATCATTCTGGTCCCTGTCTAGGCTGACATAGGCACCGTACGAGTGATCCTCCTGGATGTTTTCTCCCTCATCCAGCTTCTCCTCGGCCTCCTCAAGCTCAAGCTTCAGGTCATCAATCTTCTCATGCAGTGCGTCCAGCTCTCCCTCGTGATCGATGCGAGCGTCCTAGAGCTCCGCCTTGCGGGTCATGATGTTCTTGATGATGATCATGTTGTCGGACAACTCTAGCTCCATCATGCGAATGTGCTCCTCCATGTCCTAGATATAGGATGCTATCGTCTCGTCCTCCAGGGTATGCACCACGTCTCCATTTGTGTCGCGGCGTCCGTACATCACGAAGGTGGTCTTATTGAGGTCCTCATCATACTCCTCCCGAATGCGTCCGAGAGCAATGTGAGCAGCGATGCCCCTGCCCAAGCCCCATGCATGTTGCAATATCCAGATGAAAGTCAATGGGCTTGGTATGGTTTTCGAGGATGCATCCGGGGATATGGGCATCGATCCTCCAACATGTCTCCTTGGGCGGGGTGGCTATGAAGGTTCTAGTGAATGTGGGAAGCCCAATCGTCAGGTGCTTCACGATCTTCACCAGCTACCGTCCAAACACTACAAAAAAAAGACACATCCGTGACATTTTTGGCCGAACGAAAAAAAATTATGTCATACATATGACACTTCTATGACAATAATTGTGACAAAACCCGGTATCATCATAGATGTGGTGGGCTCCTACTTCTATGACAAAAAATCATGACAGAAAATGGGCTTTTCGTCCTGGGCGGGCCGGAGACGTAGTTGCATGACATTCTTTGGGCCGTCCATGACAGAAAAAACCGTGGAAGAAGCGAGGGGGAGGAAAATTTCAGGGAGTTCCCGGTTACGGTGGGAGGTCGGGGGCCGAGCGATGCACGTTTCTCTCGTACACATACGCGCGTGTGTGCGAGGCGTTGGCTCTAACTGAACACGAGAGAGGCGTTGGGCTCTAACTGAACTCGAGCGATTGCACTGCAGGCTACACGTTACTGAACCCGAGCGATCGATCGATGGCTGTTAACTGAACCCGATCAAGCGATTCCTTTGCTACTGCTGCTAACTGAAGCCAATCGATTGGATGAACAGTGAGCGTTGCGGGGGTTGGATGAACAGTGAGCGGTGGCGTTGCCTCTAGATGAACAGGACCCCGTGGTGTGGAGGGCTGGATGAACAGTATACGATGGATGGTGTCCGTGGAGGGGTGGTTGAACAGGACCCCATGGTGTGGAGGGCTGGATGAACAGTAGACGGTGGAGGGGTGCCCATGGAGGGGTGGTTGAATAGTAGCCGGTGGAGTAGCGCGCGGTGGAGGCTGGATGAACAGGAGCCCGTGGCGGCTGGAGGAGGTCGACGGTGGAGATGAACAGTATCCCGTGGA
The DNA here is from genome assembly GCF_018294505.1 of Triticum aestivum. Lineage (NCBI taxonomy): Eukaryota > Viridiplantae > Streptophyta > Magnoliopsida > Poales > Poaceae > Triticum > Triticum aestivum. The sequence goes on along the minus strand of NC_057799.1, from coordinate 112,654,883 downwards.
GTCCCGTTTTGTGGTACGCCACACCCCTCCTGATGAACAGGACCCCTGTTTCAACCGTAGGAGGTCCGTTTCGTCCGTTTTGCGGTATGCCACACCCCTCCCGATCAACAGGACCCTCGTCTCGACTGTAGGAGGTCCGTTTCATCCGTTTTGTTGTACGCCACACCCCTCCCGATCAACAGGACCCCCGTTTCGACCGTAGGAGGTCTATTTCCTCCGTTTTGCAGTATGCCACACCCCTCCCGATCAACAGGACCCCGTTCCGAACATAGGAGGTCCGTTTCCTCCGTTTTGCGGTACGCCAGGCCTTGTTTCCATCGCCTGTTCCGTCCAAGCCCTCCCGATGAACACGACCATGCATTCCATTCCAACGCAGCTGGTTGGCTCCCACGCGTTCTGTTGCCTCCCGATGAACACGACGCATTCTGTTGCCTCCCGATGAACACGACGCATTCTGTTGCCTCCCCATGAACACGACGCATTCCGTTGCCTCCCCATGAACACGACGACGATGTTGTTTCTCCGTTCTGACCCAGTCATGTACACGAGCCCTGGCCTACATATGCGCGAGTAGGCGTTCGAGACCCCGCCCCTATGTACACATACGTGGCCGTATTTTCTTTCTTGCACCCTGGCCGCTGTACGTACGTGTACATGCTACGTGCGCCTCTACTATGACACGTGCGCGCTTCTACATCCACCAGTATATATGTACGTACACGTTCGTGACCAAAATGACAACACTACGTACGCTTCAGCTAGGTGGGTCCCGACTGTCAGGCACTTCCTTGCATGCGAAGATGTAGCTGGTGGGTCCCAGCAGTCAGGGGCCAAATCGTTTTTTTGCCCGGACGCACTTCCTTGCGTGCGAAGATGTAGCTGGTGGGTCCCAGCAGTCAGGGGGAAACGTTTTTTTTGCGAAATACGGTGGCCCGTCCGGTGGGTCCCCGCTGTCTGGTGGAGGAATCATTATTTTGCGCGTAATAAGGAGGCACTTCCTTGCTAGATAATTGTTTTGAGCTATGTGCTTCACTTATATCTTTTGAGCTAAATAATTTTGCTCTATGTGCTTCACTTATACCTTTTGAGCGTTATAATTTTGCTCTA
>NC_057799.1:112488847-112653766 GCF_018294505.1 Triticum aestivum | reverse complement strand
TTTCATCCGTTTTGCGGTACGCCACACCCCTCCCGATCAACAGGACCCCTGTTTCGACCGTAGGAGGTCCGTTTCCTCCGTTTTGCGGTACACCACACCCCTCCCGATCAACAGGACCCCGTTCCGAACATAGGAGGTCCGTTTCCTCCGTTGTGCGGTACGCCAGGCCTCGTTTCCATCGCCTGTTCCGTCCAAGACCTCCCGATGAACACGACCACGCATTCCGTTCCGACCCAGCCGGTTGGCTCCCACGCGTTCCGTTGCCTCCCCATGAACACGACGCATTCCGTTGCCTCCCCATGAACACGACGACGACGCTGTTTCTCCGCTCCGACCCAGCCATGTACACGAGCCCTGGCTGTACGTATGCGCGAGTAGGCGTTCGAGATCCCGCCCGTATGTACACATACGTGGCCGTATTTTCTTTCTTGCACCCTGGCCGCTGTACGTATGTGTACATGCTACGTGCGCGCCTCTACTACGACACGTAGGCGCCTCTACTACGACACGTGTGCGCCTCTACATCCACCAGTATATATGTACGTACACGTTCGCGACCAGAATGACAACGCTATGTATGCTTCGACCAGGTGGTTCCCGACTGTCAGGCATTTCCTTGCCTGCGAAGATGTAGCTGGTGGGTCCCAGCAGTCAGGGGGGTGAATCGTTTTTTTTTTGCCTGGACGCACTTCCTTGCGTGCAAAGATGTAGCCGGTGGGTCCCAGCAGTCAGGGGCAAACGTTTTTTTCGCGAAATACGGTGGCCCGTCCGGTGGGTCCCCGCTGTCAGATGGAGGAATAATTATTTTGCACGTAATAAGCAGGCACTTCCTTGCTGCGGCCGTGGACCCAGCTGTCAGCCTTTCCACATACAGTCCACGTCCGATGGAAGCCGTTCCTTGACCACGTTGACCACGCCGCGCCGAGAGCACATGGGTGGTGGACGACGGTGAGGCCTAGGAAGGGGACGACGCGGAGCCGGGGAAGACGCGGCAGTGGATGCCCACGCGTAGAGGAGTACGAGGGTTCACTGGTTCGCTGCGGTGTGAGGCTGCCGTCGCCGCAGAATAACAGGGGGTGTGGGTGAGTAGAGGGATGGCCTGGCCAGCGGTGGGAGTAGTAGGGGGCGGTGAGGCCTCCGCCGCATCGCAGCCGGCCACGGGAGGCAGGAGCACGAGGCACGACCGGCGCTGGTTTGGGCGGCTGGAGCAAGAAGACCAGAGGTTTAAGAAGCACTACGGCCGTTGGATGGACATCGTACGGTCACTGGAGCTAGAATCGTGCATATTGACTAAGTTGACAAAGCCCTCCATCCCTGTCAACTTAGTAGGCCCACAAGTCAGCCTGCCACTATACTAGGTCCCAGCTAACAGGGGGAGTATTCATTTTTTTGTGCGTAATAAGGAGGCACTTCCTTGCGTGCGAAGATATAGCTGGTGGGTCCGAGCTGTCAGTGGCGGTAACGTTTTTTTCGCGAAATACAGAGGCCCTTTCGGTGGGTCCCTGATGTTAGGTGGAGGAATCATTATTTTGCGCGTAATAAGGAGGCATTTCCTTGCGTGCGGCCGTGGACCCAGCTGTTGGCCTCTCCACGTACAGTCCACTTCAAATGCTTGTCGGTCGTTGACCACGTTGACCAGGCCGCGCCGAGAGCACCAGGGCGGTGGACGACGGCGAGGCCTAGGAAGGGAATGACACGGAGGCAAGGAAGACTCGGCAATTGTTTCCCACGCGGAGGGGAGTACGACTGTACGAGGGTTTACTGGTTCGTCTGCCGTCGCCGGAGAATAACAGCAGGTGTGGGTGAGTAGAGGGATGGCTAGGCCAGCGATGGGAGTACGGTGGGGCGGTGAGGCCTGCGCGGCAGCAGAGCCGGCCGCGGGGAGGAGGGAGCAGGCAGTCCCGCCGGCGCTTGTTTGAGCGGCTGGAGCAGGAAGAGCAGAGATTGAAGAAGCACGACGGCCGTTGGATGGCCATCCAACAGTCACTGCTTGTGCGTCAACCTTTTTTTAGGAAAGCCTCAAATCTGTGGAAAACAGCATACAGCACATCTGCCATTATTTCTAATAATTTACAGCCCATTTGCTAATTATTAAGGTTTTTTTGGAGCCCATATTCTTTTTGTGAGCATTACAGCCCATATTGTGGCCACGGTTAAAAAATTATATGAAATTTTGCATATTTCGGTGCGGTCCGAACTGTTTTTAATCCCGAAATTTCGACTCACATTCAAACTGATTTTAAAAATAAATGTATATCAATATAAAATCCAACAAATTCTCCACGCATAAAAATTAATGTAATTTAAAATCTTGAAATGAAAAAAAAGATATTTGAAACTAATTGCCGGTTTGATGTGTTTTAAAAATGTACAGCCCATTTCTCATTACTGATGGGCCATTTTCTCGGCCAGCCGAATGAAAGCTCTCCTCGTCTTGAAAGATTTGCAGTCCAACAGGCCTGACAAAGCGACTTACTTGGCAAATCACAAAAAAACTGGGTTGTGGCCGTGGACCCAGCTGTCAGCCTCTCCACGTACAGTACTCTTCCGATGGAAGTCGTTCCTTGACCACGCTGACCACGCCTCGCGGAGAGCACCACGGCGGTGGACGACGGCGAGGCCTAGGAAGGGGACGACGCGGAGCCGGGGAAGACGCGGCAGTGGAAGCCCGTGCGGAGAGGAGTACGAGGGTTCACTGGTTCGGCTGTGGTGTGAGGCTTCCGTCGCCGCAGGGCCTGGCCAGCGGTGGGAATAGTAGGGGGCAGTGAGGCCTCCGCGGCAGCACAACCGGCCACAAGAGGCAGGAGCATGCGGCACGACCGGCGCTGCTTTGGGTGGCTGGAGCAAGAAGACCAGAGGTTGAAGGAGCACTACGGCCGTTGGATGGACATCGTACGGTCACTGGAGCTAGAATCGTTCATATTGACTAAGTTGACAAAGCCCTTCGTCCCCGTCAACTTAGTAGGCCCACAAGTCAGCCTCCCACCAAGGTGAGTCCCAGCTAGCCGGGGGAGTATTCATTTTTTTGTGCGTAATAAGGAGGCACTTCCGGTGGGTCCGAGCTGACAGCGGGGGGAACGTTTTTTTCGCGAAATACGGTGGCCCGTCAGGTGAGTCCCAGCAGTTAGGGGGCAAACGTTTTTTCGCAAAATACGATGACCCGTCCAGTGGGTCCCTGCTGTCAGTTGGAGGAATCATTATTTTCCGCATAATAAGGAGGCACTTACTTGCTGCGGCCGTGGACCCAGCTGAGACTCTCCATGTACAGTATACTTCCGATGGAAGTCGTTCCTTGACCACGTTGACCTTGCCGTGTTCCGTTGCATCCATGCGTCCATGGGTGTGGTGCGTCACCACTGTCTGCCTCTCACGTACAGTCATCTTCCGACGACTCTCTGTTGTTGACCATGTTGACCACACCGTGCCAAGCGCACCCAGACTGGAACGACCCGGAGATGGGGAAGACGGGGCAGTGGAGTCACAGATGGAGAGGAGTGGGAAACTTCACTGGTTCGGGTGCGCGGCAGCACAGCCGCGGTGCCGCCCACGGGAGACAGGAGCAAAAACAGAGGTTGAAGAAGGAGCACGGCTGTTGGATTAACATCCAATGGTCCAGCTGCTAGAATCATTTGGTCATTAAGTTGACAAAGCCGTGCGTACACGTCCGCTTAGTAGGCCCACAAGTCAGTCACCAAATCTGACGGGTCCCAGCTATCAACGGGATGAATAATTTTTTTCGCAAAACAAGGAGGCACTTCCTTCCGTGCGAAGATACAGCCGGTGGGTCCCAGCTGTCAGGTGGAGGAAACATTTTTTCAGCTTAATAAGGAGGAACTTTCCTTGCGTGCGACCATGGACCTCGTCGGTCCTAGCCGTCAGGCTCTCCACGTACAGTCCTCTTCCGATGACTCTCGTTTGTTGACCACGCCGCACCGAACGCAGCGAAGCGGTGGACGACGGCGAGGTCCTGGACGGGAACGACTCGGAGATGGGAAAACGCGGCAGTGGAGTCGCAGATTGAGAGGAGGAGAAGGGTTATAACTGGTTTTGTTGTGGCGTGGGGATGTAGTCTGTGGAGAATAACAGGAGGTGTCGAGGGGTGGAGGGATAGCCTGGCCGGCGGTGGGGTAGCGCTTCGCAGCGATGCGTGCTAAGCAGAGCCGCTAGCCGCCGGAGGCTGGACCAGGTGGTCCTGGCGACACTGTAGGAAGAAGTCGAGAGATTGAAGGTGCATGCCAGCCGTTGGATATAAATCCAATGGCTGTGGATGACACAATCATTTGTTGACCAAGTTAACAACGCCCTGCGTAGGCTTCGACCTATTGGCCCACATGTCAGCCTGCAAAAATGTGGCATATATTTAACCCAGGTTTTCTAGAATGTATAGTCCATTTGCTGGGCTAGGTGAACAAATAATTTTGCGTCAATCAGGCCCATTTGTATTTTCTAAGAAATCCCAGCCCATTTGCACTTCCTTGAAATACACGTATTAGGTGGGCTCGTTATATATATAATGTTATGTTAGAAGGAGCAATTAATATCAAAGAATAAACCGGAGAGGCACATTTTTTATATATATAATTAAGAAATTAGCGAGTTATTGCTCAGAATAAAAATGAGCGCGTTATTATTAAATTGGTCCTTAAAATCTTCACAAGCTTTTGTACGCAATCACTAGGATTTTCCTTGCCTGTGAGTCAAAAACAACCAGGATTTTCCTTGCCAACTTCCGTTAAACATTTACTTTTATAAGTTAATAACACGTGGGATGTTTTTATAATGTATATATAAGTCTCTATAAAATATACGATAATAGTAATAATATAAATACATATAATGTGGTTAGAAGGGAAAACATAAATTGGACACAACATTACTTTTATAAGAGACCCGCGTTTTATTCCCCACAGTAGGCATACTAACAAGTTCACACACAAATACAACAGAAAAGGTAAGCATTCATATCAAACTCAGGTTCACAGGACACGTTCATATTCATAGCCAACATTCACTATCGACAACTCAAAAGATTCATATATACATAAGCTCAGCATATCTATGCATCCAAATGATTGATAGATACTCGACAATATTCATACATAATTCACAAAAAGATTCAGATATACACATGTTCAGTATGTTTATGCATCCAAATGATTGAGATCACAACCAATATGATCCATGGACGAACTTTAATTACCTAGGATACAGACTGGTAAATGGTGTTCAATCGGAGGTACTTCTTGCTAAAATTAGTTCTTGTACGAGTAAACTTTCGAGTACATAAGAGGCAGCACAGAGAATCTGAACTTTGCTTCTAGGTTTATCCTCAAATAGTGGCCTCGTGCCGAGGGAGGTTTGAGCAACTTGGCCACTACTTTCATCCAACTAGTTTACTGGCTCATCTTGGTCCTGTATCTCGCCAAAATTCTACATTGCAGACGAGAAAGGAGGCGGTTGAGAAAATGAACCACCCAAATTTTTTGTGCAGTTCAACTGAAATGGAGCATCCTTGGCGTGCAGACTAATTAAGTGCCAGATGAATATACACGTCAACCAACTTGTCTGGAATCTTTAGACTCCATGCCATATAGTTCGCTACCATATGTGCCGATAACCAAAAGGCACAAGTTAGGACCAAAGACTGGACTGCGTTTTTCTGGGCTATGCACCAAGCAATATTTTTGGCGTTCACTCTCCTAATACTTGGAGTTTGACAATTGGTTGACGCCGGTTGATACTCGAATGAATATAGGCACTTCTTGTCAACATCGATGCTTGTCTGAGTGAACTTTGGAGTACATAGCAGCAGCATAAGTACCTGTCCATCTGATCATTTTGTGCAGTTCTACTGAAATCACCCAATGTAATGATTTGCCTACGAGTTCAGGCTCCAAATTACTCCTTTATGAAATCGGCAAACAGTAGCACAATACCAAATTACCAATACATATGAAAGGCACAATAATCAGGATAAAGACCAGTACCAACCTGTGTGAGGTAGCATATCAATTACTATTTCCTTTGACTGGAAGCTGAGATAAGCCAAGCGACTGACAGCAAAGGAAGAAAGCAAGCGGAGATTAGTGACTGACAGGAAAGGACGGAAGCTGTCGAGGCAATGAAGCACCCAAAGTTTTTGTGCAGTTCCACCAAAATCGAGCATCCCTGTTGGCACATATATTGAGAGAGTGAGATTACTGTAATAGTGGGACTAGTTGATGAAACATACACTAACAAATAGAAGCACCCTCATTATCTTAATGGGTAAAGTTAGCAACATAGTAGTCTTGCTTAAACAGAGGTATTAGTTTATTTAATCAGTGCCAATAAGCTCAACTCAACACTCAAAGCATTGCCATTTATCATAGGTTGCAAAACTTTAACGTGCAAAGATAAAGGAGTTTCTCATGACAGTAGCACGATACAAATAGAGATGACATCAAACTAATATGGATGAAGGCCTTAGGCCCGTACCAACCTGAGAAAAAAAGCTTATTCATGTAGTCCCATAAGAGATGATAAAGCACGCACTGGAATCGCAATAGTATATATTTTTGTGCACTTCAAATGTATGGTTGAAATCACTCTTGTTTACCAGTGCTGAGATTATATCGAAAGATTATCAAGAACTTCCAGCAGAGTTAAAGCACTGGCTGGGATACAATTCATTGTATTGTCTTGTGTAGTTCCACTAAAATGTATGATTGGCACAACATGATCCCTGTTTGCACAAGTAGGAACAAGGTGAAACCTTCATTAGCTTAGTGAGAAAGGATAGGAAGACATTAGCATATTACTCAAACAGTAGCATCAAATTCATGATGGACAATACGCAAAACATTGCCTCATTGAACCAATGGCAATAAATTGACATGCAAAACAATAGCACTATTATGTCATGACACTAATAATATTCCCTCCCTGCTCCACCACATGATTCACCTCCATAGACAAACATACACACGTACATGATTCAGCATAGGGTCCTACTAAAGATTTGTTTAACTCCAACAGGAAAATTAGGCAGTAATAAATTAGTGGTACTTAAGTACTCCTAATTAATTAAGTGAGACAGCAGAAGTGGAAGGGCTCCCTGGAGGATCGTCTCACATGTAAGGTAGTCGTTGCCGGAGCCCTTGAATGGCCTCGACTGAGGCCTCTGGCTTCAGCAAGATCGCCTTGGCACTAGTTATTCTTCTTCTTCTTCCTCTTCATGCTCTGTTTCTCTTTATCCTCACCAGTTGGTGAAACCAAGTACATGATTGGCCTTCTAATTCAGAATTGGTTTTGTTAGTGAGGGAGTACAAGTGTACTAGTAAAAACAGCATTATTTTCTCATGGCAGTCGGAAAATAGAGATGAACACATGTATTAAATATCATTCTTACCTAAAGGAAGGTTATGGCGCCAATATGGATGATGAGGATTGGAACACAGATCTCCCTTTGTGCAGTTCCACCAAAATGAACCAGCTGTTCCATTCTGACATTCCAGTTAAACAACACAAAAGTCACTTCTTTTAAGAAGAGTTTTGTGCAGTGCACCAAAAGGTCACAACAGCAACCAGGTGAATTGGATATCCCTGTTTGCACAAAAAGGCACAGAGGAAACAGTCAGAGTCTCAAACAATTACAGGCAAAAACATTTGGCTAAACTTGTCATGGCTTATAACAGTGGCATGTCTTCATTTTTACCAGGGACATTAGATTAAGAACAGCTAAGGCTGCGTTTGGTTCACAGGTTTGGTGCAGGATTTTCGTAGGAACACAATTCCTACGGTATTCTTTCCCTTCCAACCATTCGAAACATGGGAAAGGTGAATTGTCACATCCCTAGTTCTGGTTTGCTCTAGGCTAGCTAGTCATGTGTGCATCATGTTTAAATTTCAATGAATTTGAAATGGGGACATGTGAAAGCCTCAGAAATCATTTCTGAAAATGACCAAGATAAAAATTGCTTCAAATAGGTCCAAGAAAATGTTCATGTTTCTCTATGAAAATATTGGCCAGAATTAAAATTCAAACCAATATTTTTAGGAGCTCATAAATATTTATTTTGGGCATTTGATGCTAATGCAATAACTATCTGCATTGGATTTATATTTGCTATATATCGAATATGTGTCCAATAATTCTGAGAAATTGTGAGGGGCTTTGGGATAATCCTTTTAGTCCCTGCAAAATTATCAGAAGAAAGCAAAATGGTTTAGTGCTTAAAACTAAATCAAAACAAATAACAGAAAAAGAAAACAGAAAACAGAAATGAAAAAGGAGTCTTACCTGGTGCTTACCTGGCCAGGCCCAGAACGGCCCAGCCCACTGGCCTGGTGCCAGTCATCGCCTACCTCTGCCAGTAGGCAGAGGAGGGACACCGCGACACCGCCGAGCTCGCCACGCCTCCTCCTGCTTGCCGCCGACCGCTTGGAGCTGGCTGGAGACGCCACACACTCCCCCTGGAACCCCCTCGCTCACCTCCTCGACCCATTCCCTTCCCTGGCTCTCTCGCGAACACACCCGAGCGCCGCCGTCACCACCGCTCGCCGTAGCCACGGCCACAGGCCCCGCTCGCCTCGCCGACGTGTCCATGGTCTCCGCCTCGACGCCCTCGTCCTCCCCGTCTACCCACTCGACGCCAGACGCCTCAAAACACCGTCCCCGACCTCTTCTTCATCGTCGGCCGCCGCGGATCCCCATCGTCGAATTGTTGCCGTCCGGCCTTCCCCGAGCCCGCTTCGACGCCTGCTGCAACCGCCGTGAGCCACCGAACCGTTTCCCCCTCTCTGTTCTCGCTCTTGTGCGCCGTAGCCACCACACCTTGCTCGCCCGCACGCGCCGCCGCCTGTGACCGCCGCCGACGAGCCTCCGGCCACCTAGCGGTCCGTCCGTTGTGCTCAACTTCCTTCCCGCGCCACGTAGAGCACGTAGGTGCCCCGCACGAGCCTCCCCGGCCACCGTAGCGTCGACCCCGAGCTCACCCGAGCTCCGACGACCGCCAAGGACGACGCCGGCGACAACCCTGGCCACCCCAGGCCCAACCGCCACCACCACTCGATGCGCGATTTCGTCCGCATCACGTAGATGCCCTCCGCCGGCCATTTGGTCGCCGGAGGAGGATTCCCGCACCTCGCCGCCGCGTCTGGCCTCGCCGGCGTTCAGTCGCCGGTGGATTAGCCTCGGTTGACCGGGGATTTGACCCCCCAGGGTCACTGACGTGTGGGCCATGCCCCTGTTTAGTTTAGGTGTTAGCTTAGTTAGCGCAAATTAACTTAGGTAATTGGTTGACTCACTGACATGTGGGCCCAGGCCCTAATTAACCTAGATTAGTGCTAACGTAACACTAACTCTGTCAGTTAGTTGTTACACAGACATGTGGGTCCCAGCCGTCAGGTTTGACCTAGGCTGGCGCCTTTGACCTGCTGACATCACCACGACGTCATGCTGATGTAGTTAACCTTTTTCTGGATTTATTCTTATATAGGAAATTCCAGAAAATCCTATAAACTTCGAAAAATCATAGAAAATAATCTATAGCTCAAATGAAAAGATTTATATATGAAAAATGATCAGAAAAATCCAATCTATCCATCTGTACTGGTTTCATGCATGTTAGAGCAACCTAACCATGCTGTTTAGATGAAACAAGATAATGCACTTATATGACTCTATAAAATGGGTTTGCATTTGAATCTTTGGTTCAAATGGACGCATCTCAATCTGTTCTAGATTGCATTAGCCCAAAACACATTCATATTGCCATGTCATGATCATGCATCATATTGTGCATTGCATTGATTGTATTTCTTCTCTGTTGCCGGTATTTGTCCCCTCTCGGTAGACGATGTTCCGGCGTTGTGATCGTTGACACTAATGAAGACTCAATGCTATCTTTAGAAGTGCCAGGCAAGCAAAACCCCCCTTGTCCATTCCGATACAAACCCACTCTCTCGCTCGTGCTCTCTTTTACTGCATTAGGACAACAACGATTCATCTGTTACTTGCTGCGGTAGTTGAACCCCTTATCCTCTGCATGACCTGTCATTGCCACAGTAAATAGATGAAACCCACTAGCATGAGTGGGAGTTGTTTGAGCCCTGATGTGCCTACTCAATCATACTTGTTTGTCGTGCCTGCTATTGCTTAGAGTTGTGTTCGGTCTGATTCATCGGGGATGAATTGGAATGGTGATGAACATGTCCTACTGTGTGTGAGCTAAGTGTGTGAACACGATTTGGTAAAGGTAGCGGTGAGAGGCCATGTAGGAGTACATGGTGGGTTGTCTCATTGCAGCCGTCCTCAGGAACTGAGTTCTGTGTTTGTGATCCATGACCAGTTACTACCACACATTGGAATGCTTAAGTGCCCCTCTCGACTTATTAATCAACTTGATCTCTGTCCAAGAGTTGCAAATAGTTTCTGGTGTTTGTAGGCTGTGTTAGTAGTCTACCAAGTGGTACCCGGTACAGGTGGGCTTGGGACAGACTAGGCACCGTGGCACGGTGTACCAAGCGTAGATCCATCCGTCGAGGTGGGCTTGGGAACCCTGCACACATTGTTTGGGGCCGTGAGCGACACCCCGGCCGGATCTCCTTGCGGATGGAACCCGAATAGGCGATAAACCTGGACAAGAGACTTGTGTGGTTAGTCAGGTCGTGGACGACTCCCTCGCCAGGCTTCCGCTTGAAGGTTGCCGAGGTACACGACGTGTACATGGTGGTAAGTGGCGAGAGCGTGTGTGACGAAGTACACCCCTGCAGGGTTAATATGATCTATTCGAATAGCCGTGTCCGCGGTAAAGGACTTTTGGGTTGCCTATAATAGTTCATAGACAAGTGAAAGTGGATACTCTAAAAAGCGCAAGATAAGCGTGAGTGCTATGGATGGCGTTCTCGTAGGGAGACGGGAGCGGATCCATAGTGGTGTATTGATATGGTGAATATGTGGACTCGTGTGCGCCACCTCAAAAGAGTTGCTTGCAGTCGTAGTTCAGGTTAGCCACTGAGTCAAAGCTGGCTTGCTGCAGTTAAACTCCACCACCCCTTTTTTGATACGGATGCAAATGTAGATAGTTCTGATGTAAGTCTTGCTGGGTACAATTGTACTCACGTTTGCCTATTTTATGTTTTGCAGAGAGACGTCAGTCTCGCTAGTAGTTCCGTGTGGACTTCGACGTTTAGCTTGATACCTCAGCTACGATCTTGTGCCCTCGGCAGGGTCTTGTAGATAGTCAGGCTTCGCAGCCTTTTTCTTTTGTAGATGTCTGTACTCAGACATCTTAAGCTTCCGCATGTGCTTTGCCTTGTATGCTCTGAATGTTGGGTCATGAGACCCATGTTTGTAATATCTTGCTCTTCGGAGCCTAATGAATAAATACTCTGAGTCGTAGAGTCTTGTTGTGATGCCATGTTGTATTTGCACATATCGAGCATATTGTGTGTATGATTGAAATGCTTGGTATGTGTGGGATCCGACAACCTAGTTGTTTATCATTGGTAGCCTCTCTGATGGGGAAATGTAGTCTTGTGCTTCCATGAGCCATAGTAGTCCGCTACAGCCCGGTTCACCGGAGTCCTGCTAGCCCAGCACTACTGCTCCGGAACACTTGACTGGCCGGCATGTGATTCACTTCGTTCCTGTGTCTGTCCCTTCGGGGAAATGTCACGCGGTGACATCTGGAGTCCTGCCTAGCCTGCTACAGCCCGAGTTCTCGGAGTCCTGTTAGCCCAGAGCTACAGCCCGGATTCGCACGCTGCTGACCGACATGCTCGATGTTGATTCATGTATGCATGTCCCCGTAAGTTAGTGCCACTTTGGGTTCACGGCTAGTCATGTCGGCCCGGGTTCTCTGTCATATGGATGCTAGCAACACTATCATATACGTGAGCCAAAAGGCGCAAACGGTCCCGGGCCATGGTAAGGCGACACCCGTGGGAATACCGTGCGTGAGGCCACAAAGTGATATGAGGTGTTACCGGCTAGATCGATGTGACTTGGAATCGGGGTCCTGACAGCTTTGGTATCAGAGCTTGACTGCCTGTAGGATTACCAAGCCAAACTGGTCGAAGTTGAGTCTAGAAATGCTTTAGTTATATAAGGGAATTGATTGTGCAAGGGAACGTAAGGCTCTTTTTACTCCTTTACCTTATAGCCTTCTGATCTGAGTCATCCTCTTCACTTCTACGGGGATCAAGAACTAGGCTTCTCATCTTTCTATCAGGATCACGTGTTACTAATCCGTAGACTCGTAGGATTGTTGGACTGAAGCCTCAGTTCAGTTTCTACTACTTCCATGTGTTGACAGTTGATCTCGGAACCTTGATATTGTGATTCTTAATGGTTATGCCACCATTTTTGCAGGATGTCTCAAATCTTTTTGAGCATTTACAGCCGTTATGTTGTCCGAGTCATCCCAGGTTTCTAGATAGTCTGATGCACTTGCAATCATTCCTCCATATTCCTGATGTCCATTTGGGCCAGATTAATCACACTAATCGGTGAGTTGAGGTACTCTGTTACCTCGACATATATGTTGGAGCTATTATTATGACCCTAGGTGTCATAGAGGACCACCCAGTAATCTAGCAATGCTTTGTATCACAAGTGTGATGATTCTAGGCATTATTCTCAAAAGCATCCCGTGATGCCATTTAGCTGGTAGGCATTCTATTTCTGGGTTCTTGAACCCAAGATTCACTCTACTCATTCATGTTGATAGCGTTGCTCGTACCTTTAGGACATTAGTAACCTTTGCGATAGTCCTCGAGGTCCGTGGTAGACCATTCTTCCAAATACCATGAACCATCCTTGGCAGAAGTTCCTCGTTGAACCAAAAGATCACAACAAGAGTGCTCTCGATGAGTTCTCCATTCTGCATTGTGAATCTGCCAGTCCTACCTTTCTGCATGGATTATCTGGAAGAAATATGTTAAACTTGTTTGACATACTAAATCTATGCATCCGCAACTTAGAAAATTATATGTTCCTTTGGATTGTCCCTCTTTAGTTGTATTCCGACCCCCGTCTATCAATTGATAGTCAGGACTAGTTGTGCATCTGTGTTATCGATGCCTATTATTCTTGTGGTCCGTCAAGCCATTCTATTCCGGAATGACTAGGAGAAACAAACTCCGGTACCTCGTCCATATCTAGGATTGGATCAAAGTAGTTGTATTCCACAGATCAAAATGCCAATCCAGTTTTTGTTCTGCTCTACCTTGGAGTGTTACCATCTTTATGTCAAGAGTGTCATGAGAATTGCACCACCTCTTATGAATTCTTGATTAAGTGATACTCCTCGCCATCATCGTTCATTCCTCGGTCCCCGTGTTATTATAACCGGAATACCGACAAGTGAATTGTGATGTGTGAAATCAATACTCCTAGCAACTCCGTTGCTTGGTAGTTAATGGACAATACTTTCATCCTTAGCGTGTTGGTTACTGAATCACATCCTAAGGTTGATCGTGCTACCCAGTCCTTATTTCCGGTGCACTCTTCGATCAATGAGTTAGGATAGTGTGAGTCCTTGCTTATTCAGTCATATCGTCTTGCCCTGGAAAGCAAGATTGTTCTCAAGCTTGGCAACATATCGGTGGATCGTGATATTCCAAATATCTTCTTGGAAGTACCACCAGGTTGTCCCCTGACCGATATGTTGAGTTCGTGATCAAGTTGGTTTTCCAATAAACCACTCTTTCTCCAAAAATCTGTGTTGGATACCCCTGAGCTAGTTGGTTAAGCCAAACAACAACTTGGAGAGTTGGAAGATAAAAGCTTGCGTGGCTTAGTTCATTTTAAGGGATATCTTTTTGTGAGTGTGTTGAAGAAAGATGATATCTTTATTGATTGATCCTCGTGATCAATTGTTGGATCTATTGTCTTGTCCAAACTTTGATTTGAGTGTGGGCTATCCTTAAATCAAATCAGAACCAACGATATTCGTAATGCTGTCTTACTCGTGGTGGTTTCCTCGAGCATACACCATTACATCTTTTGGTCTGACCAGTGCTATCACCGTGTTCACATGATGGTGGAAGTGCAGTGATATGAAAAATTCCGATGAGTTGCTGTTGAGCCCATCAGCAGCATCTTGTCTCCCCCATGATTTGTGTTAAACATTAAGCTAGTGTTGTAAACTTTGTAAACAATGCCTTCATGTTCCGTTCATGAAGCATATGTTTGGATGAAAGTAGCGACTTCCTCTAAGTTCACGTGCAATCGATGCAAGTTGCCGCCGTGAATTCGAGAAATCTTGTTTTTGCTTCCTCTGGAATCATCCCAAGCCATTCATGCATATGTGCGAAGTATCCTGTGGTTTGGAGACTTGCAACCTTCACTCCATATGTATTCCTAGCACACCAAGCCACTAACTGACTTGTTCAAGGAGAAGGAGTTCCTTCATAAGAGCTAATCCGGACTTACGAAAGAACTTCGATATCCTCGTTGATGGTTCCCAACCAGAACTCGGTAGTGTTTCATTGTAAGACTACCATGTGGGCATGCTTGTCTGGGACAATGTGTTCACATGTTTGTAGCAGAACCAGATCATGTTTTGGAGCTTACTACCGTAGTCCATCCCCCGAGAATCTCGCAACATCATCTCGTCGGTTTGTGTTGCAAACTTTCTTTTCCAGACATGCTGTCTGAAATATCCTGTTACCATCCAGATCTGAATCTCAGGCAGATATGATGGTTGGAACTTTTTCCAGGATCTATGATGTAGGTCCCGACAAGGTTGATGTTCTGGCCGACGCACCTAGCCGGAAGATCTATTATTGTAGCTTCTTGATTAAGCAATTTGACCATCTTCTCCATGAGGATTTCGTATGATCTATTCTAAAAGTTGTTCCTTATGGATTCCTGCGCTCCCGAAGTCCGACCTACCACTTGATGTTCAAGATACCAAATCACATCTAATGGGTTACGCTAGAACATCAAGGAGAACATTAGAAGCGGAGTGCTAAATGTCTCTCGGTCGATCATCCAGATTTTGCTCCCTTGGCTTCGCTAAGGTGAAATCTGAGAAAGTGTTGTCCTCCTTTTGCACCTGCATCCTCCATCACCGTTCATCATGGTAGTATGTTGTGTTGCCAGGATCCTCAACACGGATAATGGTAAAACCTTGATGAATATGGAAATGCTCAAGTTCTTGAAAGCACGCTCAGTCACTAGGTTATATCCTTGGTATCAACTGGAATGTGCCTTCCATTTGCCGAGTTGTTCTATAACCATAGTTTCCTTTCCAAATTGAGTGTGCCATTCTTTTGAATTCTTTCAAACGATCATTTGTAAATTGCCTTACGCTGGTATGAAGAGTTTCAATGATCTCTGAATCAAAAGTAATTCTTTTTGCCACTTAAGGGAATATTTCTATGAGCCACCCTCCCTAAGGTGCCCCGTTATGGAATGATGGCAGACAACTCCTCGTTATCTTGAAACCATGCACCGTCTTATTCAGCGTGGAATTGTGCTTATCAACTTGAATCTTCATTCTCTGTTTCACTTCTTCCCTCTGGATGTATATTCCGTGTCTTGGCTCAAGAGATGTTCAACATCTCATTCCGTGAGTTGATCGTGAGTTGCTCGATCTTTAAGAAGATCGATTCCTATAGAGTTTCTTCTGTCGTCATCATGTTGGATGAAGATCCCGAAAGAAAAGACGACAAGATCAAGTTGGAGGAATGAGTCAACATCTTCGATGAGGGTATTGGATCGTGAAGATTCTGTTAGCTTTTGTGTCCCCTCTTCCTCTTACCCTACGCTTGAATCTCGGGACGAGATTCTTGTCTAGTGGGGGTGAGTTGTCACATCCCTAGTTCTGGTTTGCTCTAGGCTAGCTAGTCATGTGTGCATCATGTTTAAATTTCAATGAATTTGAAATGGGGACATGTGAAAGCCTCAGAAATCATTTCTGAAAATGACCAAGATAAAAATTGCTTCAAATAGGTCCAAGAAAATGTTCATGTTTCTCTATGAAAATATTGGCCAGAATTAAAATTCAAACCAATATTTTTAGGAGCTCATAAATATTTATTTTGGGAATTTGAAGCTAATGCAATAACTATTTGCATTGGATTTATATTTGCTATATATCGAATATGTGTCCAATAATTCTGAGAAATTGTGAGGGGCTTTGGGATAATCCTTTTAGTCCCTGCAAAATTATCAGAAGAAAGCAAAATGGTTTAGTGCTTAAAACTAAATAAAAACAAATAACAGAAAAAGAAAACAGAAAACAGAAATGAAAAAGGAGGCTTACCTGGCGCTTACCTGGCCTGGCCCAGCACGGCCCAGCCCACTGGCCTGGTGCCAGTCATCGCCTACCTCTGCCAGTAGGCAGAGGAGGGACACTGCGACACCGCCGAGCTCGCCACGCCTCCTCCTGCTTACCGCCGACCACTTGGAGCTGGCTGGAGACGCCACGCACCCCCCTGGAACTCCCTCGCTCACCTCCTCGACCCATTCCCTTCCCTGGCTCTCTCGCGAACACACCCGAGCGCCGCTGTCACCACCGCTCGCCGTAGCCACGGCCACAGGCCCTGCTCGCCTCGCCGACGTGTCCATGGCCTCCGCCTCGACGCCTCGTCCTCCCCGTCTACCCACTCGATGCTAGACGCCTCAAAACGCCATCCCCGACCTCTTCTTCATCGTCGGCCGCCGCGGATCCCCATCGTCGAATCATTGCCATCCGGCCTTCCCCTAGCCCGCTTCGACGCCTGCTGCAACCGCCGTGAGCCACCGAACCGTTCCCCCCACTCTGTTCTCGCTCTCGTGCGCCGTAGCCGCCGCACCTTGCTCGCCCGCACGCGCCACCGCCTGTGACTGCCGCCGACGAGCCTCCGGCCACCTAGCGGTCCGTCCGTTGTGCTCATCTTCCTTCCCGCGCCACGTAGAGCACGTAGGTGCCCCGCACAAGCCTCCCTGCCACCGTAGCGTCGACCCCGAGCTCACCCGAGCTCCGGCGACCGCCAAGGACGACGCCGGCGACAACCCCGGCCACCCCAGGCCCAACCACCACCACCACTCGATGCGCGAGTTCGTCTGCATCACGTAGATGCCCTCCGCCGGCCATTTGGTCGCTGGAGGAGGAATCCCGCACCTCGCCGCCGCGTCTGGCCTCATCGGCGTCGAGTCGCCGGTGGATTAGCCCCGGTTGACCGGGGATTTGACCCCCCAGGGTCACTGACGTGTGGGCCATGCCCCTGTTTAGTTTAGGTGTTAGCTTAGTTAGCGCAAATTAACTTAGTTAATTGGTTGACTCACTAACATGTGGGCCCAGGCCCTAATTAACCTAGGTTAGTGCTAACGTAACACTAAATAACTCTGTGAGTTAGTTGTTACACTGACATGTGGGTCCCAGCCGTCAGGTTTGACCTAGGCTGGCGCCTTTGACCTGCTGACATCACCACGACGTCATGCTGACGTAGTTAACCTTTTTCTGGATTTATTCTTATATAGGAAATTCTAGAAAATCCTATAAACTTCTAAAAATCATAGAAAATAATCTATAGCTCAGAATGAAAAGATTTATATATGAAAAATGATCAGAAAAATCCAATCTATCCATCTGTACTGGTTTCATGCATGTTAGAGCAACCTAACCATGCTGTTTAGATGAAACAAGATAATGCACTTATATGACTCTATAAAATGGGTTTGCATTTGAATCTTTGGTTCAAATGGACTCATCTCAATCTGTTCTAGCTTGCATTAGCCCAAAACACATTCATATTGCCATGTCATGATCGTGCATCATATTGTGCATTGCATTGATTGTATTTCTTCTCTGTTGCCGGTATTTGTCCCCTCTCGGTAGACGATGTTCCGGCGTTGTGATCGTTGACACTAATGAAGACTCAATGCTATCTTCAGAAGTGCCAGGCAAGCAAAACCACCCTTGTCCATTTCGATACAAACCCACTCTCTCGCTCCTGCTCTCTTTTACTGCATTAGGACAACAACGATTCATCTGTTACTTGCTGCGGTAGTTGAACCCCTTATCCTCTTCATGACCTGTCATTGCCACAATAAATAGATGAAACCCACTAGCATGAGTAGGAGTTGTTTGAGCCCTAATGTGCCTACTCAATCATACTTGTTTGTCGTGCCTGCTATTGCTTAGAGTTGTGTCCGGTCTGATTCATCGGGGATGAATTGGAATGGTGATGAACATGTCCTACTGTGTGTGAGCTAAGTGTGTGAACACGATTTGGTAAAGGTAGTGGTGAGAGGCCATGTAGGAGTACATGGTGGGTTGTCTCATTGCAGCCGTCCTCAGGAACTGAGTTCTGTGTTTGTGATCCATGACCAGTTACTATCACACATTGGAATGCTTAAGTGCCCCTCTCGACTTATTAATCAACTTGATCTCTGTCCAGGAGTTGCAACTAGTTTCTGGTGTTTGTAGGCTGTGTTAGTAGTCTACCAAGTGGTACCCGGTACAGGTGGGCTTGGGACAGACTAGGCACCATGGCACGGTGTACCAAGCGTAGATCCATCCATCGAGGTGGGCTTGGGAACCCTGCACACATTGTTTGGGGCCGTGAGCGACACCCCGGCCGGATCTCCTTGCGGATGGAACCCGAATAGGCGATAAACCTGGACGAGAGACTTGTGTGGTTAGTCAAGTCGTGGCCGACTCCCTCGCCAGGCTTCCGATTGAAGGTTGGCGAGGTACACGACGTGTACATGGTGGTAAGTGGCGAGAGCGTGTGGGACGAAGTACACCCCTGCAGGGTTAATATGATTTATTCGAATAGCCGTGTCCGCGGTAAAGGACTTCTGGGTTGCCTATAACAGTTCATAGACAAGTGAAACTGGATACTCTAAAATGCGCAAGATAAGCGTGAGTGCTATGGATGGCGTTCTCATAGGGAGACGGGAGCGGATCCATAGTGGTGTATTGGTATGGTGAATATGTGGACTCGTGTGCGCCACCTCAAAAGAGTTGCTTGCAGTCGTAGTTCAGGTTAGCCACTGAGTCAAAGCTGGCTTGCTGCAGTTAAACTCCACCACCCCTTTTTTGATACTGATGCATATGTAGATAATTCTGATGTAAGTCTTGCTGGATACAATTGTACTCACGTTTGCCTATTTTATGTTTTGCAGAGAGACGTCAGTCTCGCTAGTAGTTCTGTGTGGACTTCGACGTTTAGCTTGATACCTCAGCTACGATCTTGTGCCCAAGGCAGGGTCTTGTAGATAGTCAGGCTTCGCAGCCTTTTTCTTTTTTAGATGTCTGTACTCAGACATGTTAAGCTTCCGCATGTGCTTTGACTTGTATGCTCTGAATGTTGGGTCATGAGACCCATGTTTGTAATATCTTGCTCTTCGGAGCCTAATGAATAAATACTCTGAGTCGTAGAGTCTTGTTGTGATGCCATGTTGTATTTGCACATATCGAGCATATTGTGTGTATGATTGAAATGCTTGGTATGTGTGGGATCCGACAACCTAGTTGTTTATCCTTGGTAGCCTCTCTTATGGGGAAATGTAGTCTTGTGCTTCCATGAGCCATAGTAGTCCGCTACAGCCCGGTTCACCAGAGTCCTACTAGCCCAGCACTACTGCTCCGGAACACTTGACTGGCCGGCATGTGATTCACTTTGTTCCTGTGTCTGTCCCCTCGGGGAAATGTCACGCGGTGACATCCGGAGTCCTGCCTAGCCTGCTACAGCCCGGGTTCCCGGAGTCCTGTTAGCCCAGAGCTACAGCCAGGATTCGCACGCTGCTGACCGACATGCTCGATGTTGATTCATGTATGCCTGTCCCCGTAAGTTAGTGCCACTTTGGGTTCACGACTAGTCATGTCGGCCCGGGTTCTCTGTCATATGGATGCTAGCGACACTATCATATACGTGAGCCAAAAGGCGCAAACGGTCCCGGGCCATGGTAAGGCGACACCCGTGGGAATATCGTGCGTGAGGCCACAAAGTGATATGAGGTGTTACCGGCTAGATCGATGTTACTTGGAATGGGGTCCTGACATGAATAGTGTTTCATAGGGAAGCTGGTCTGGTAGTACTGATTCCGTAGGATTAGAAACATCCATGCGCTGCTCATTTTTTGGACGGAAGCCCGAGGCAGGCGCTCGCTGCCATGCGTTAGACAGGTTGCTGTGCTGTGTTGCCGGAATAAAAAAATCAACCTATGTGTGGTACGTGAGGTGAGGACAAGAGTAGTCATTGTGCAGCTGAATAAACAAATAGCATCTCATACTGCCAAGCATGCTACTCTAAAAAAACAAATCTGTACATTTCGTAGTCCATCCGGACACATTCTCTTGAGAGTTTCCTCCGGTTCGCTGTTCCATAGTTTTATACCTACATTCCTTTCCTATTCCTCTATTTTCATCAAGACCTATGTTTTCTGCCCCTTTATTCCGAACGGAGCCTAAACATTTGGTATGAGGGCATGGGACAGTGGGTGCACCAGCAGTCCAGCACCATGTACGTAAACATGGGCATAAAGTGGTGATTCATAGTTTGTTGCCCCGAGAAACAAACATCCAAGAAACATATCTGGGTTGGTCCCATTTTGTTCACTCTAGCCACCTACTCCTATGTGTGGATAGCAAATCTAGTCCTGGTCATACCACTGTGTATAGCGTTACACCTATATTTCCCTTTTCGACCAAGAGACTGGTTGGATGACCAGTCTGTACTACTTTCACCCCCTTTCCTTCCTGTTTGTACCAAGTCCGATGTACATACTAAATTCACCCACCCACACTTTATTTCTTGTTTGAACCAAGTACTCCCTCCGTCCGGAATTACTTGTCATCAAAATGGATGTGTCTAGAACTAAAATACATCTAGATACATCCATTTCAATGACAAGTATTTTCGGACGGAGGGAGTACAAGATTCGACTCCATGAAGTAGCTTTACCTCTAACAATAGAAGAAAAATATGTGACGTTGGACCATCCGATCGAGAGGGGCTGAGAGGTAGAAAATGATGCACATGCAGCGACGTAGCGAGCTGGGGAAGTAGAGCTAAGGCGGTTTCGAACGAAGATATACCTGAAGGTCGTCGGGATGTGGATAGGTGGGCGGCAGGAGGCCGGATCCGCCCACAGGAAACGACGAAGGGATCGGAGGACCTCCCGCGCCGGCGCTCGGCCAGAGATAACGGTGCGGCCCGTAGTGGGTCTCCTCCCTCGCTGTCGACAACGGCCTAAACACTGCCCCTCCTCCCCTTCACCGGCGGAGGGGATGCGTCCGGATCTGTAACCAGCGGTGAGGATAGAAAGCCAGTGATTTTTGAAGGGAGAAAGACACTGTTACTACCCCTATCTTGTTTAGATCTGGAGAGGATGAGAGTGTGTGAATAGAGAAACCCTAGCAAGCAAGCGCGGAGGCTCCGGCCTATATATACGTAGTGGGGTAGTTTTCCTTTTTCACTCCATCAAAACAATCGTTTAAAATTGTGTACTACTACATGCCAGGTCGCGGTTTTTTTTTGTTGTTGATTGTTTTTTGAGATAGCTACCCGCTTGTTCCAAGTGGTGTTACGGTGTGCCAGGTCGCACTTTGTATTGTTCAAGTCTGGTACTACAAGTCCCTCCATTAAATGAACAACCACCCCTCGTAAAAATTGTGAACAAGCCCACGGCTAAAATTAGCGGAAACGTGGGTTGCCCCAACATGCATTATTATTTATATTTTCTACTCCCTCCATTCCTAAATATAAGTCTTTTTTATAAGCCACACCTAAGACAAGAATTTTTTTATTAGCAGTGAACCCCACATGTCATAGACACAAAAATTGTGGCAAGATTCCCTTAGGCAAGCCAAAGTGTGTCTAACAATTTGAGCAACTCAGGTTAGGCAAGTGTGGCAAGTGTGGGAAAAATAATGTGGCAACATAAGACAAACATAGTCACAATCCAAACAGCCCCGTAATTTTTTGTGACATGCATGAAAATTTGGTTAGTTAAATTTATAGTCAAAATTTGGCAAGGTGCATCAAATCAACACATGCAAGTATCAAAAGGAAAATCACGGCATGCATGCATGCGTTATACTCCCTCCGTTTCCAAATATAAGTCTTTTTAGAGATTGCAACAAGTGACTACATACGAAGCAGAATATGTCTACTCCTACATACGAAGTAGCCCATTTGAAATGTGTAAAAAGACTTATATCGAGTGCAGTGCTTTGATGTGTCGCGTCAACTCGTACAAGACCGAGAAATTTGATTACTACAACGCCCTCTCCCTTGCGGACTGAGCTCTGGTGCCTTAACTGCACCTGCCTTTGGCTGCATGGCAGGAGGGCCAACCACCTGTTGGGCCCACCTGTCATAGACGCAAAGGCAGGAGCAGTAAGTAGAAGCTTTCGCTACACGCTATCCCTCCCGCACGAGGTGGATGGACATGCAGCAGTGGATTCGATACTGTAGAAGTAGGAGTAACATCATTGTTCGTCTTCTCGAAGAGGCGAAGAGCCAAGCGCAACCCGAACGTGGCAATTGCGAACGCTCGCGTGGTGCGGTTCCTTGGAGTACTAGCCAAGCTCTTGCATGAGACAAAATTGCTATTGTTTAACAATTAAACTCCATTATCCATTGGTTGATACTCATTCTGCATAGGTCCACGCGCTTAGCACCGTTTCCTCCTGGGGTCACCAATGTTTATTTTCTAATTAATAGCATTGCATGCAATGAACTAGCCATTGCAAGTCATTAAAAGCATGCACACCTCTCATCTCTTATTGGTTGATATTTCAAGAAAAAAGAAACAAGGTAGAAGTTAATGCACCACGCCTAAGTGTTTAGGGACTATTTGGTTTTCGTAAGATGACTTACACACCTAGACGGACGGAGTAGTATAGCCCTGTGAACCGGAAAGGAGTATTTTCCTTTCTAGAGATTTCAACAAGTGACTAGACTACACCGTGTGCAGTACTCCCTCCCTTCCGGTTTATAGGGGTCAAATCTCAAATGTCATGAACCAAGGCATTTTGCGATTGGAGGAATGTATCTCGTACTTTACAAAACTACCCTAATTAAACTCATGCATTAATTACGTAGTTCTCTCGTTTTCCTCTCCGCCTTGGTCGCGGTGCACAATATTGAGCACTCCTATATGACTAGCTGCTCTATCTACATGCGGGACATTTCAAAGCATCCGGGCCTGCGTGCCATCCACCAAATCACAGCGAGGTGCTACAGTCGAGACTCACCTGTCACCCCGGTGTGGCCGTCATGACCCGTCATATCACAAAACCCACACCTTTACCGGCAGTGGTAAGGTGGCCTCCAAGTTGGACTGGACGAAGCGACCATCATTTCACTGGAACGCTCGTTCAAGCCCTTTCTTCCCTTTCTTGAAGAAAACCTCACTCCAGGCTACTCACTTCTGCCATTTTTCTTCTGTACCGACGAAGGAAAGGTGGGCGAATCAGTTATGCTGCTATATTTTCATTCCAATAATCTTCTTTTTGCGAAGCACCGACCGATTCTCACATCCTGTTATTTTCCCATTTTCATTGCGATTGTGGTTTCCTTTCGATTGCTTTTTGTTTGTCAGTTCATTGATGGATCCTGGAGCACTAGGCAAAGAGTTGCCGGCGGACAACCCACTGGAGACAACAATCTCCAGGAAGCGAGCACCGACCAACGAGTTGACCATGTTGGCGGGCCAACCCATGGAGACGAAGAACTCCAAGAAACAAGCACTCGCCAAAGAGTTGAGGACGTTGGCGGACGAACTCCTCAAAGAAAGTTGGAAGAACAGCAAGGGCCCCACCGTGCCTACCCCAGGAACTCTGATTGCCACCTATGTGAGGCTCAAGACCGAGTTTGAGGAGATAGTCGCCGTTGAGAAACAGTATTCCCCTGGCAAGGTGATGGCCCCCATCGAGGACGGGGAGATGGCCCCCGGAGGGATGAGATCCCCCGGTGAGCTGCACAAGGTAAAAAATAATGGCTTATTACCATAGTTGTGGTTTTTGATTATTTGCAATGTGCTTGCTAATATGTTAGGGTTGTGCAGGTGCCGGTGGACATCCTTGATGATTCCGATGTCATGGCCCGTCCTGTTGCATCGCCCCGGAGGTCGATTCCGATCCCGCTGTCCATCCTGTGGACATCGCCCCAGATATCGATTCCGATGTCGCGGTCAGTCTTGTGGACATCGCCCCAGAAATCGATTCCCATGCCGCTGTCCGTGCTGTGGTCATTGCCCGAGAGATCGATGACAAGAAATAGTTGGTCGCGCTAATCCTTCAGGGTAGTTTGCATTGCCCTGTGTTTAATTACCAGAACGATGCGTGTTATCAAACCATCTTAGGGCTAGTGCACTGTCTTGTGTGGGCGGATCTTGCTACTTTTGTTTGATAGTGAATCATGCGAACCCTCTCTGAGTTATGGAAACAGATGTATCCTCACCAGCTTTTGATGTAATATATGGCATGCTTAGATGTAAGTTTGAATAGTTTATCATATCAGCAGGGCTTGTTTGATGATTCTTGGTGTTAGTAGGCTAGCTACTCTGCGAGCTATAGTACTTGCAAAACACTCACCGAAGAGAAACGTTGGGGCTGATGAGCTCGTGGTACGCTTATACATATCCCTCGTCGATCGACCAATAGCCCTAGCTCCGAAAATTGTAGGCTTAGCGATCGATTAGACAATAGTCGACATACATTCAGGCCTCATTTGGTTCATAAGGTAGGAAAATCATAGCAAAAGTACAGAGAACGTGCAACACAAAATCATAGTAGTGCAGAGACGTACTCCCTCCGTTCCAAAATAGATGACCTAGGCGGGCTAGTTTGGCCTAGTGGGTTTCAGTGATATGATGTGGTACAGTGCCGTCCAATCTTCGCGTGTGGTAGCAGTATTGCGGGTACAGTAAGTTTTCTTGAAGAAGCGGAATTCAACGAAGTCATGATGGTTCCTTCGTCCGAACAACTTACAGTGGGAATGGTTGGGCCTGCGATACGACCGGGGTAGACCAGGATAATTTTGTGCATGGCAGGTGGACCAGGATGGTCGACGTCCCACATATCGGCGAATGAAAGTATTCTTTCCGATATAGAGGACGAGCAACGAGTATTCATTGTTTATTTTTGATGAAAGCTATTGTCTCCACTGTTACGACGGAGGAGTGTGAAACACGGCAGCCCAGTGAACTTGGCATGTGCACCACTCCCTCCTTCCTCATGTAATGCTTAGGTTACAGCTTTTTCTCACTTTCTCTCTATCTATTTCCTCTCAAATGTTTTTTACCTTTCTTTTTTTAAGACACAACTGTTTTTATGCCTTTTTTAGAATTATTTTTTTATACCTAGGAGCACATGTAGAGACGGGCTCTTGCAGAGCCCACTCCTTGACTTTGTCAATGCCTCTCTCTCCTCCACATAAGGGGTACTACTTGCTATGCATGCATGCGGCGGGCAGCTGGCGTCTTGAGGGGCCAGGGCGGTGAGAGCGGGCTCCGGAAGCGGTCCGAACTCCAGCATGGCTCACCTCACATTATCACCATATATTTCTTGGACTCCGTGCGTGGCGGGCGGGCGATCTCTTCTCCCTCCCCTGTTTCTCTCTTCTCAGCCGACGCCCGCCGAGCGATTAGATTTCGGCTATCGACGGTTTATTCAATTATGGTCCCACATGTTAGAGAAATTGCAAGACAACGCGTGTCCCCTCTGGTGAGCGGCGTGCGAGCCGGACTGTCGGGGTTGCGACGCGTCCGAGTCGTAAGTGTGCCGCCTTTTCCTTTAGAACTTGTGAAGCATAACATTTTCGCGCGATCGATCGATAGAAATCCAGAACAAAATGACGAGGGCGGTGCTTTCCCGCTCGTTAGGGGGGCTAGTTCGAGTGATATGACGTGCTACAGTGCCATCCACTTGCTCCATTTTTATGTAAGCAAGAGTTTACACTCTTACGCGGGAGGAGTGCGAAACACCGCGGATCTGATATTGATCGAGGGATAACTGTTCCCTGCCAAATAATGGAGGATTGTTAGCGATTATAGCATGATAGTTAGGGCATCTCCAGCGCTGGCCCACAAATTTACACCGGCATCTGTCCGAGGACACTGATAGATGCCATTCGATGCTGCCCGCATACCTTTCGACAACTATATGAACTAACTGGATGAAATTCGTGCAAACAAAGCAAATTTCAAATTAACCGGATGAAATTCATTACATTTCGAAAACTTTTCCTACAAACTGAACGAAATTCATTACATATTTCGCACAAACCGTACTAAAACCTACTGTAAACCTAATCTAAATGATCGCCGGCGCCCGACCACCATGTCCGGCCATGAACCCGAGAAAGCCGGCCATTGCCTTTGCCTCCTCCTCATCCGCCTCGATAACCTCCTCCTCCGGAGCACAAGGTTCTGAAGATTTCCGCCTCCACGTTGCCGTCAAGCGGCTAATCGGCCGCCGATGTTTACCCCACCAAGCTTGGCGTCGACTGAGTGGAGTAGCGGTGGCCTTCCCGGGACCAGAGCGGCGGCGACCTACCGTGTACTACTCTTCCTCGCTGCCGGCTGCACCCGCGCACGCGCGCCGGCTTCGTGGTCGTGGCGGCGGAGGGTGGCCGGGGGGGTGCCGGCGAACTCCTTCATTTGCTCCTGCGACAGTACGTCGAAGAGAGCTTTGGAGCGCGCCTGGAGCGGAGCCGCTGATGTCCCTCGTCTGCTCCTGCGACAGTACGTCCAAGAGAGCTTCGGAGCTCCAGGAGGCCATGGTTGAAGTGGTGCCGACAGAAGGAAGGGACCGGAGGAGAATAAGTGTGGGTCTTTGGCTATGGCTGGGAGCTGGGGCTCAAGTTAATATAGCGGGCGAATGGCAATGAGCCGCGGCAGACGGATGGACAACTGGCGCCGGAGTAGATTCGTCGGGCGTGAATGCGGGTGCTGCTTCAGTGACTTAACTGTAGATGCATTTGGGTTACTGACATGTGGGCCCAACGGGCATCTGGCCCGCATGTCAGTGACACACCAATTGCACCTGCAGTTAAGTCCGGTGAATGCAGCATTAACATTCTGGAGAGACGGTGACCGTTTCAGGCGGGAAGCGCGCGCTAGCGATGGAAGGGGTTTCGGTGTGCAGTGGCACTAAGATCGGTCGCTCACGATAGTACATACTCCGTACCATACTACCATAGTACCCTCTCTAGCTTAGGCTGTTTTATAGATTGTCGTTGTGATGCACGATATACATGAGCAAGGCGGTCCGAGTATGACCGTTGGTGTTGAGCCAGGTGAATACATGCTCGGCGTTCGCGTAGGCCTCCATCAAACTTCTAAACAGTAATGTCAGGCACCGCCGGGGCGCGCAGGTGATGGCCTCGCCGTATGTGTTGCGCCATGAGCAGGACTTTGATTTAGAGCGCGACGTGCATGCATTAGCATGCTTTGACAGCGTGAGCGTGAGTGTCTGACGCGAAGTATTTCATTTTCATTTGGCTGACGAGGGTGCGTTGCAGCGACAAGTCCGTGGTTTGATTCCCCACATACGCATAATTTTGGTTTTACAGTATTTCTTTCTCCATTGAAAGGTAGGCCCGCGTAGATAGATAAAGAACCCGAGCTGATGAGGCGCATGCAGACTGTTTGACTGGTCAACCAGACAAATACGGAGCTATATGCTGAACCAGTGACCGTATAATCACCATATCTCATATACAATGATCAAAGTGAGCTATCAAGACAAGTTCGATGACCGCCAATGCATTTTACTCAGTAATAAATGACCAGGATTGAAGGGGAATCCAAATTTGCTTCGTCTTCTGTCTTTGAGCTCTTGACAAACCAATGCACTATACGGTTGTCCGGCCACTCCACCCCAGAGCTCTCACCAAGCGTCGTTCATGCCACCGTGCCGCACACTAACCGGTAAGGCAGCGATGGCATCCCGCCGCGCCGAGTTCCTCGCCGCCCACGACCGCACAAAAATGGTAGGGAAGTGATGGCATCCCGCCGTGCCGAGTTCATCGCCGCTCGCGACCTCACAACTATGTGGGAGGAATTTGAAGATGCCAAGCCCGAATGGGCGGTAGAGCAAGAGGTGGCCAAAGCCGCATAGAGGGAGCGGAAAAGTCAGAAAGCACTCAAGAAAAGAGAGGCCCGCCGCCGCAAGAAAGAAAAGGACGCACGCGCTGCTGTGGAGAGGTCGACGGAGATCCAAGCACGGTGGGGTGTCGCCGACAAAGCCGGGAAGGAGAACGATGGCGTCTGGCCAGCATGTGAGTAGTACTACTAGTAGTTAGTGTGTGTGTCTGTGTCTGAGTACGAGCATGTACCAATACTACTAGTTACTACTGTAGTTTTCAGAGCAAATTACTAGTACATTAGCCTAGACTAAATGGAAAAATTCCTATCCTAAGCATCAAATGGCATCTCTTTCGCTATAGGAATTGAGATGCATGTCATCTCACTTCCTATGATTTTCATATTCCTATCCTATGAACGAAAGGAGGCCTCTGTTGGAGTAACTACTGTAGCTAGCAGTACTGCTGTTACAGTAGTTTTCTTCAAGAAGCGGAATTCAACGAAGTCATGATGGTTCCTTCGTCCGAGCAACTTCAAAGTGGGAAGTGGGCCTGTGATTTGAAGGCTCATTAGTCATTGTTACTGTGGCGCGACGACCTGGGTGACTCTCCCTTGGAGTTCTGCGTGCATGGCAAGTGGACCAGGATGGTCGACGTCTCACATGTTGGCGAACGGAAGTATTCTTTCCGATATCGAGGAGCAAGGAAACCGCGTGGTATAGTATCACTGCTGATTGGTTCGCAAAAAAAAATAGTATCACTACCGATTTATAATTATTTTTTATTTCTGATGAATGCTAGCGTTTCAACTCTTACGACGAAGGGTGCCAAACACGGCACGTGCTGGATGTCCCACACGTCAGCGAAAGGAGTGGGACATGAACAACGTGGTAGAGCCCAGCATAAAAAAACAGCGTGGTAGAGCGTCTCCACTTCTTCCACTTCTGGGTCGGAGACCACACGTAGTAGTACTTAGTGGTATGAACGATACAAAGTGCGACCTGGAGAGAAAGACACGTCTAGTTGGAAGGTCTCGGGGCATACACGTAAACAAATATAAAAGTTAATATGTGCCTCCAACTAATATAGTAGTAGTACAGTACTTAGGCACGTACTCCATAACATCATCGTGCATTGCACGTACAACATTTAGTGGTAGTACGTAGTAAGAGACAAATGCCGCCCAAGAGTTCCCTTCTCGACCTACTTTTGGGTGTTTGGTAGAGTGTATGGAGGGTGCATGAGTCCACACTAGTTTAGCACAAATACACTAGAAGCATGCATGAAGAGAGCATGCATGAAGAGGGGTGTTGAGTTAAGCATGCATGAAGAGGGAACAACTATGCTGAGACGAGAACGCAACCAAACACACCCTACATGCCATGCATGTTCATACCATTTGTGCCTTTCTACTTCACTTACTGCGCTACATTACTCAGGTTCGTACGTCCACTCCTGGGTACATGTCCGTCTCGTAGTTCCAGTCCCACGTGTTCTTCATATAGATGGAACGATCCTTGCATAACACGTGCACCTTGATGCTAGATGTCTCGCGTGTTGGCAAAAGGATGAACAAAGCTCATGTAAAAAAATAGAGTGGAAGAACATAGATTCCGGACGACCGAGAAGGAGCAAGGAACCTCGTGGTGGAGCGTCTGCACTCATAGTATTTAATATTATTCATCGATATAAAATTAACCAATCATCTCCACAGTGGACTGGAAGAGTACGAAACACGACAGCCCAGTGTAGTTACATCGTACTAGTACATGGCTAACCCACGCTATCACCATATTTCTTGGCTTCCGTGCGACACCTATCTCTAGTAATCCAGCAGCCTGTATCGCTTCTCCCTCCTCGTCTCTATCAAAGTGCGGCGGGCTGGCGTTTCTGCCGTCTATTGAGGTCGGTTAACTATCACATGTTAGCGACATGCCAAGAGCATTCTAAAAAAATTCCTTTCACGTTCCGTTTTCAAAAACAAAAAAAATCATTTCATGTACGAATTTGGCTGTATGCTTTGAGCAACTTGCATGTCCTATACTGCTCCTGTTTGATACTCTAACTTAGCTAGAGGTTAGACTAACTCATGACTAACCCTGAACTAACTGTAGCCAAAGAGGTGTTTGGGTGACAGGGTTAGATTGACAATAAATGCACTTCATGGAGAGAGAAAAGTGATTTTTCAGTGGTCCCAATGAGAACTATCTCCAGTTAGCACCTCTTGGGTGGGATAGTTTTTTTTGGTGGGCTCGGTGCAACTTCCTCCAATTTAAACCCTCATGCTTGGATACTTTAGGGCTATTTGAGCCCCAACTAGCTCAAACTAACTCTAACCCATGGATCCAAACAGGGCCTATGGCCAGTCTCGACGCGGAGCAGTCGCGTGCACCGGGAAGCGGCGCTCTCTCGGCCGTCGCGCCACTTCAAAGCCGGTGCCAGTGAGAGCTCGCCTCCGCTCTGGCCGGGCATTAATGCAGCACTGACGCTCCAGGGCGACGCTGACCATTTCACGCGGGAAGCGCGCGCTGGCAAGGGAGTATAGGTTTTGAACCGTTTCAGGTGTAGTACTGGTAGTTTGCAAAACTACTCAATTATTGCACTTAGTTTCCTAAGAAATTGTTGTAAAAAACGTTACTCCACAGCCCGCTTCCCTTCTCCTTCCTCTTCCACCGCCCGCGCATGTCCGCGGGAAGTGACCGGTCAACCCTTATATAGGAGTGCTATCACAAAAAGATGCATGCATGACCACTAAAATTTCCATATTAAAGCGCTGCTCTGGCGGGAGTATGGCGTATGTTTTTACCTTCGGCCGGCCCATGGCTACCGGGCGACGCCGACCAGAGAAGAGGCGGTGGGAGGGGAATGAATGCAGCTACTGTTTGGGTTCGCCTTCCGGCTTTAATAAATGCGCAGCATCACGTGTACCCGCGGGTGCACAAATTGTAACATACGTGTCTGCTTAAGTGGGCGTCACGTAACTGGTGTGTGTGTGAGAGAGATTCTGAGAGACAGAGTGCGTGTGTGCGACTCTACTCTTCGGACATGT
Source organism: Triticum aestivum (assembly GCF_018294505.1). Taxonomy (NCBI): domain Eukaryota; kingdom Viridiplantae; phylum Streptophyta; class Magnoliopsida; order Poales; family Poaceae; genus Triticum; species Triticum aestivum. Next base: position 112,622,700 of record NC_057799.1, on the reverse strand, counting down.
ACTCAACCTTTTGCATCGGGATATAAGTATAATGGTATTTACTTTAGCTAGTGATTTACGTGGCCATGTTAACGTGGTTGTGTCAAAAAAATGTCACTTCCTGCTCGTGATTTGCGTTATATAATTACAAGCAAGATTCTCGTGCATTGCACGGAACATCAATATGCATTTTTTTACAGAACACCTGTTGTGATTGACCCATGCAGGAGTAATCCCATGTGTAAAAACTAATGATATCTCGAGAATTTTATCGGAAAACTGGTATCTCGAGAATGTCATCGAAAAAATGAAAGATGAGAGATAAGGCGAGGAGGAGTGGAGCGTGGTGGTGACTGGTGGTCGGAATGGGCGGAGGCATGGGGATGGACGGCGCCGGCAGGCGGCAGCGGCCACCATGCATGCTAGATTGTTCCAGAGACTTATTCCTTTTTTAATTGCTGAGCAATGAGGTTGCGGGAGATAATGATGTGGAGAGAGGTGCGGGTATCTTTTGTAAAATTATCATAGTTTGCTTTCTATCCTCAGATATAGATCATACGGTCTGTATTACAAGATGGCAGGCACACCATCACCGCCAACTCGTTTTTTATAAGGGTACAGATGATAAGTTTGCTGACTACTAAAGTAAAGTGGAATTTGTCCATGTTATGCAAGTAAATAAAGGTGATTGTTTATCATACGGGTAAGGTTGGATGAAGGGTGGTAGGAACAAATGCTCCGCCTAGAGCATGTGTGTGTGAGATGGAGTCTTAGTGTGTGTGTGGGGTGTGTGTGTGAGAGAGAGAGAGGAGAGAGAGAGATGGAGTCTTAGTTTGTGTGTGTGTGAGAGAGAGAGAGATGGAGTCTTAGTGTGTGTGTGGGGGGTGTGCGTGCGTGCGTGTGTGTGTGTGTGTTGTGTGTGTGTGTGAGAGAGAGAGATGGAGTCTTAGTGTGCGTGTGTGTGGGGGGTGCGTGCGTGTGCGTGTGTGTGTGTGTGTGTGTGTCGCGGGGTCCTCTGTGGAGGATGTAATTTAAGTGTGCATGGCTTCATCATAGAGAGGTGATGTGTATGGCAGAGGCCACCAACGATGGGGTGCGAGAGAGAAAATGCCCGTAGAGAGGGAAGAGAAGGTGTGTGCGCGTGAGAGGAGTCGACATCGAGAGAACGTGTTTGTTCGAGAGACACCGAGGAAGACTACTATATATCGATGGTGCATGTAGGCGGGAATTAAACAAAGGGATGGTCTTATTGGTTTCGGGGATATAGGGGAAGAGTGAGAGGCGGGGGGGGTAGCTAGAAGGAGATTGTTAAGTGTGAGTGTGTGTTTTACCCATCCAGGCGGAAGTTATGTGCACAAAAGAGGAGAACGATTCGATGTGGCGTTAGGATTGAGGGTAATTAAACGTATGGAGACATAGAGACCTTGAACGTGCATGTGTGAGAGGTATACATGTATACGTGGGATGTGTGTGTGTGCGCGCGCGCATGATCGAGATAAAAGAAAGAAGACATAAGTCATAAGATCAACGACATGGGAGAGACGGATCGGTATGACAATATGCATGCATGTGAGAATGCAGGGAAGAAGGCCCGACAATTGAGCATGTGTTTTTGTCTTTAAGAGATAGTGGCGTGGGCTGGAGCATGCATCTATGGCGAGCAGAGGGAGTGAGGCGCAACGATTGTGCAAAAGAGACCAACCTATAAATGCATATGTATGGAGAGACATATATAGTGTGGGTGATAGGAAGCAAGACTCCGTGCGAGAAAGAAATGTTGACGGAGAAACTACAGATAGATACAGAGATGGAGATGCTAGCTAGAGGGACATCCGCTAGTTTGGGTGTTGGAGATGACCGTCGGGTGGTTCAAAGGGTGAAGTTATATATGTGTGTGAGAGGGCACTTGACTGCATGTAGAGAGAAACATATGTAGTGTGCGTGATAGGAATCAAGAGTGAGGGCGAGAAAGAAGGTTGATGGAGAAACAGATAAATAGAAAGATAAAGATGCTAGCTAGTGTGCGTTAGAGATAGGAGTCGAGTGGATCAGAAGGCTGGGTTATGTGTGTGGGTGTGAGAGAGATAGAGAGAGGGTGCATGTGAGTCACATACAAACAGATATCAGAGAGAAATGAGATCCAGAGAGACGGAGTTTTGTGTCTGCGAGAGAGAAAGATATTTCACAACGAGAGTGATAGCTAGAGAGACATACGAGGGAACGCAAGATATCTCTAGGGAGAGAGGGTGTGTGTGAGCGACATACAAGAGAACAATGGAGAAATATGAGACCCTGGGAGACAGAGTTTGTGTTTGTGTGTGAGAAAGAGATATTGAAGAGGAAGAGTCGTAGGTTCTCATATCTAAGGAGCGAAAGACATCTCTGTATGAGGGGTGTGCGAGTGGCACACATGGGAATAGTAGAGAGAAATGAGACCCCGGGAGACAAAGTTTTGTGTTTGTGTGAGAGAAAGAGATTCCACATGGAGAATCATAGTTAGAGACACATAGCAGGGAGCGAGATATACTTAGAGAGAGATAGAGTGATGAAGGTCGAGGGAGAGAGTACCGTCAGTGTGTTACGAAGATAAAAGATCATTGTCGACATACAGGTAGCACGAGAGATACCTGAGAGACGATGAACGCGTATAGGTCCAGAGAGATAGTCCTATATAAGCATGAGTGATAGCTATATGAGACGAATATCTGGATTAAAGGGGATTCAAATATTTAAACTGGAGATCACGACATCGATAATATCATAACGCAAATTGGTGTATCAAACATGCATATTCATTTGAATTTGGGCACACGTGTAATGTTATATAGTTTATCAATATTGGTGATCCATAGATTCTTCAATTACAAACAATGCATGGTTTATATGCAATTAATGTCTAAACGGGATTACACTATATGTTGCGTGTGTGAAACACATTATACATGTTTGAGAAGTAAAAAAAACCCGCATGAAACACACATTAATTGGAGACAGTTAGCGAGGAATGCATACATTGGATTTCAACATAAAGTGGTTTCAAATATTTGAAAATCCAAATTGATGGATACAACCTTATGAATCTGAGATCATGCCATTTGTAAACCATATTTATGTATAAATGGTGTTGTGCTTTTGAAAGTATATATAAAAAATGATGTATATAGAATGTAATTCCAATTGAAAATGGATCCCGCCCGAAAAAAATAGAATACAAACGGGATTCGAATTGAGTTGGCACGGTAAACGTGCACTCTGCAAAATTTGAACGAAGCGGGGAAAGTCGCAGTAACCGCCCGAAACCAAAATCTGCGAGATGGAAATCACTACTGCCTATCCCTGCCACGCAAAGCCTATCTGCTGGATTTCTATAGGTTTCGATAGGGGTAGGTTTGTAATTTCACCCAAACGTGACGTAACCGCCTCTCACCCGGATTCATACACGGTGGGCGCCAAAACACAGTGTGTCCTCGGCCGAAATCGACTCCCTCCCCGATTCATATTCATACACGGTGGGCGCCAAAAACAAACTCTCGTCGGCAAATATTCGGTGTATGCGAGATTACCGTCCTATCCCCAACCGACTAATGTTGCTGTGATGTAGTAGAAATTTGAAACGGGGGCTAAGTTTGTAAATTTCCTCGCATTTGAGACAAGCGCGCCCTGAATACATGGTTCCCCCTTCCTCTCTACCTCCCTTTTCCCCATTCGTACTCCGTGGGCGCCAAAACACCCTCTCCACCCCACCCTCCTCCGTCCGCCGCCGTCCGCCACCCCATCCACCGCCGTCCTCCTCCACCATGCCGGAGCTGATACCCCGACGCCGCCGTCCATTACAAGAGATCGACCTCTCTCATCCACGGCTTCGGACCGGGATCCTTGCATCCCGTCCTCTCGCTTCATCCCCGCCGTCGTCCACCTTGCCGGCGCCGCTCCTACGACCGTCTCGTCCACCGCGCCCCGCCGCCACCGTCTACCCTCCTAGATCTGCTTCCACGCCGCCGACAGCCATCGCTACCGCAGCACCGTCAAATTCTCAGCAGATGCGTACACGGCGCCGCACCAGAGGCGGTACTCTTTCGTATCTGCTCAACTTATTTATCGCAGCAAGAAAATAGATCGCCACTGCTTTACTCTGATTTCTTGTCTTGGTTGCGAAGTTGCCTTTGTCCGGTTTGCACCTTCAGATCCGCCATGGCACGCTCAACACTATACTCCCAATGCTTATGGTTTTCCCCTTTTATATTCCACACTAGTTAAATCACAGTAGACTAAATTTCAAAATTGGGTCAGTCGATTTTTCAGAGCTCGCCGGAGTTCGCCGGTGCGATCGAAGGGGCTCGGGTGGTTGTGGGGCCTCGCCGAACGAAGAAAACTCGACGCGGGTGGGGGTTGGGGCGGGGGTGGGGGTGGGGTGGCGGAGGAACACAGGCGGTGGGGGCCGGTGGTCCGGCCGGCGGCCCGTGCGGTGTTCTGTATGGGAAGAATCAGAGACGAGGAAGAAGAAGGGTTAGGAGACGTAGGATCTTCATCCAACCGCCTGAAATGGTCGAGAGACAGCTGGGAGTTGCATTCTTAATGCGCTCTGGTTCATCATGTGTGGGCACTGCGCAACCAACATTTTATTATCCAAAATCTGCTTGCTCTTCTTTACCATGTTCCTCTTCCGTTCTTCTTTAATATGTACTCTCTCCGTTCCTAAATACAAGTCTTTGTATAGATTCCACCATGGACTACATATGGAGCAAAATGAGTGAATCTACACTCTAAAATGTATCTGGATACATCTGTATGTGATCCATAGTGGAAATCTCTACCAAGACTTATATTTTGGAACGGAGGGAGTATGATAGTAGTACAGTATGTTCCTTGTACTGAAGATGAGCAGGGACATTTGCAGTGTAGAGGTCTATACGGTCGGTTGTGATGGACACTTTGAGCCTCTTTGATTCGTAGGATCTTGTAAACATAGGAATAGGATTTGTAGTGGCCTGCCCACTTGAATCCTATAAGAATAGCAAGGAAATGCGGGGAGCTGTGTCGCCTTTGAGAGTTACACTGATATTAACAGTACCGCACCTTCACTTGAAGAGAGCTGGTATCCGAAGCCTTTCTAGCCGTACCGGCAATACTAGCACATATATTCCAGCAAGTTCCACTTTGCTGATTTTACTCTGATGCTTAAGGTTTTCCCGTTATATCTACACTATGATCTGTGTAGCTGCTTTGTGTCGCACTAGCAGCAGTCCACTCTTGAAGCTAAACACTGCAATGACTTACAAAATTGGCACCAAGGCATTGAGTGCCATTCTGGATGCAATGAAACTCATACGCTCCCCACCTGTTGATTCTTGTTCAGAATATGATCCTAATGACTATTCTAACCTCGAGGAGTCAAAGGCAGATGGCCTGTCCTGTTCACCCATCAAGGTGCCTGTTCTAATTTGGCAATGTTTTATTGATTGCGGGTATCTTGCATATGTTGTCTTGCATTTCTTCTACTTTGTTGCACCGCCATCTGCTTAGTTTACTCATCATATATGTCGAGATGCCATGCCCATCCATTATCAATACATATTCCATCTGTCATCATACCATGTTTTTCCACTCAAATGTTGTTCTTGTGCATCAGACATCAAAAAGGAAGAGGGTGATTGCCGAACCTGAAGGAGCACCAGCAAAGTCCTTGAAAAACGTGGTGGTGCCGGAGAAATCAGACAGCACCCCACTTATATTGGCTGTACAACCAGTGACACAAAACGTAGGACCGACTCCAGCAGACTGTACCCATACTTCACTGGCCACACCACTAGCCCCACCACACAGGACCTGCACTCCAGCAAAAGGTATACCGATTTCATTTGCCATAGCACCAGCTGTACCACAGAAAAATCCCACTCCAGCAAAAAGTACAGCAAGTCCACCGGCCGAAGACCTATCCCAACTGCAGAGACGGCCAATTCCTGCAGATTGGAACCCCATTCCATTTATTCCCAGTTTAAAAGACAATGCTTTCAATGTTGTTAGGGACTACGTGCATATATTCCCATCATGGGAAGATTATTGTGAAGACAAACACCATTTTCACATCTTCCTGTCCAACTTACGTGTAAGTGCTATTATTCATGGTTATTATTTTCCTGTTTTCTGCTGATTGAACACATCAATGATTTACATTACATTGTTGTAACTAGGCGAGGGTCAATCTGGATAGTCATGACGAGCAAAGCTTGCTTGTGCTTTTCAAGGAAGCATTGCAGCAGTATCGGTGTTACCTGAGGAAATCACACTTTGATGGCAAGTCTATAAACGAATTTCCGGTGAAGTCTCCTGTGCTAAATTTAGAAGACATTGAATGGAAAAACCTTGTTATGCACTGGTCTCGTTCCCAGGATGAGGTACTGTCTATGAAATCACATGACAATTTGAACTTCTACTTTTCCGCATGTGCCTTACGGATCTTTTTTGCAGGAAATCTGCTCGAAGAAGAATTCCGGTTTGACAAGAACGACAGGATATCGCAAATATGCTGCCCGCTGCTTTGCTCTTGTTAGTACCTGTTGTCCTGTATCACTGTACTTGCATACATACCTGGTTCATTATGTGACAGCAGTATGCATGATAGCTTGCTTATCAATTGTTCGCTCCAAATTATCTGATCTGTATGAATGGTTACATTAGTGTAGAATATATCCAATGCCAATGTTTTTTTAGCTCTGCATTGTTCTTGTAAGTACATGCTGTCCTTTATCAGTGTACTTATAATGACAGGTAGTTGTTCATGTACCATCACTCTGCAGCTTATTTTCCTTTGCCCTCCATTTTCTACACATCAGATCTATATTTACTCTTACCATAAGGTTGGTACTGAAGAAGTTTAGCTGTGCATTGCTCTTGGCTGTACCTTTTGCCTGTATCGCTGCACTTACATTTATAGCTACTTGGTTATGTAGCATCACTCTTCATCTTATCTTAAATATTCTCCATTTTTTCGTATATTATCACATCTATATTTACTCTTAACAAAATGTAGAATAAAGGCAATGCTTTTGAAGAAGATTCTGTGGTAAACTTCTTGAATTGCCCCCCCCATCAGCATGGACAAGGCCTTTATAGAGCCTGTCTTCACCAATAATGTAAGTTTGTCCATCTCAAGCCTTCAAACTTTGTTGTATATATTTGGTTAGGCATGACTGCAACAGCTGTTTATTTTTGGTGTTTGCATCAAATTGCTTGTTTAAAGTTTATTATGTAGTTCATAAACAAAAGTTTGTCCTTTCTCAATTTAAGTTTTCAGTTGTACAACCAAGTTCCTTCTTCATACCATGTAAATTAAACTATACAGAGCAAGTGATCTTCTTTTGCACTGCATGTATGCTTCTGTTCTTCATCCGTAATCCAGTGGTGTGGTGAACCTACCCACTACAGCACAATGTCATATTCTGCAATGTCTTAACTATGAACAATGTCATATCATTCTACTATTATTTAAACCGTCTCTTTATTTGCCAATCTGAAATGGTATAAATTGACAGCACACTAACCATTGATACTTATGAGTTCTTGATCTGTAATCCAGTGGTGTCGTGAAGCTGCCAACTCCTTCACAATGTCATTTCCTGCCATGTCTTGACCTGAACAATACCATATTGTGTTAATGCAATTTTAAACTGTGTCACTTTATTCGTCAGTAAGAAATGTGATGAATTGTCAGCACTGATACTTTTATGTGCAAAACCTGTCATCTGTCTGCTTGTTTATCTTTCAGAGTGAGGAAGATATAAGTGTTGAACAAGCGCAGTCTCATCATCTTGCTCAGCTGCTTGCGCTGCAGCTCCCCAGCAGGGCTAACCTTTCTTGAACTCTATTGAAGTGCTGTCGGTTTTGTATATTATTTTGTCGGCGTGTTTATTTGCACTGGTGGCGATCTTTGATGCCCAGTGTATGTAATCTGCTGTCTGCTTGTGCTTTATTATCATAGTGGCGAACTTTGATGCCCAGTGGATGTAATATGCCGTAATTTCTTTATTGTATAGTCTAGGTTTTTTCTTATTCACGATGCTGCAGTTATTTTACTGTATATATATCCTGTCTTCGCAGTAAACCGGCCAAACCGTAAAATTACGGTACATAATCGGGCCGTCATGCAATCACGATGTAGGTTGGGCCTGAAACGTGCCGAACAGCTCACGGGCCGGCAGCAGCCCGAAATGAACCCCGGCCCATGATTGTGCGAATCAAATCACGGGCTTTTAACAGGCCAAAATTGTCTCGGTCCTTGTTTGGCCCAATCAGATATCGGCTGCGAGCAGGCCGGATGCAAACCGGGCCGTAGTTAGGCCCAACTATATGACGGGCTTTTAACAGGCCGAAATTAATATAGGGCCGAAATGTTAAACGGGCCCTTTAACAGGCCAAAACTAATATCAGGCCGAATTACTAAGTGGGCCTTTAGCAAGTGGGCCCAAAAGCATAGTGTCCAGTTGACGGGCCGAATCTGATATGGGCCATAATTGAGCCCAAAGCCTCTTAAAGGGCCGGACCTGATCTGGGCCGTAATTTGGCCCAGAACGTGGTAGGCTTTTAACGGGCCGGATCTCATATGGGCCACTATTAGGCCCGGAGCGTGGCAGGCCATTAATGGACCGGATCAAATATGGGCCGGCATTTGGCCCAAAACATGGCAGCCAGTTAATGGGCCGGCCTACTAGGGTCCTCAAAATCTTGTGGGCCTACAGCTGGGCCGGCCCATTAATGTCGGCGAAATCTCGTGGGCCTTTAGCTGGGCCGGCCCATTATGATCCGCAAGAATCTTGTGGGCCTTTACCTGGGCCGGCCCATTATGGCACACAAAAATCTTGTGGGCCTTTACCTGGGCCAGCCCATTATGGCCCGCAAAATCTTGTGGGCCTTTAGCTGGGCCAGCCCATTATGGTCCGCAAAATCTCGTGGGCCTTTAGCTGGGCCGGCCCATTATGGTCCGCAAAATCTTGTGGGCCTTCAGTTGGGCCGGCCCATTTAAACTTGATGGGCCGGTCCACGTGTCAACATATCATAGGCGCGTCTCGCCCATTGGATGAGTGACACTTGTGCCAACGCGGACCTGACACGTGTCTCCTCCAGCCAATGATGATTTTACACGTGGAAAATCCCCATTGGTCGGGGCTGTTAACGGGTTATCGGATCCAAAACCCGACCCGATAGCTTAACGGCGTTCCGTTATGGTGGATGCCACGTGTCGGTCACCCTTGACGAAAGCACTTCTGTGACGCGCGATTTATCGTCATGGAAGTGGACACTTCCGTGATGATAATTTTGGTAATGTCATGGAACACTTCTACGACAGCACAGGTATGACTATCTTGATTCTGTCATAAATTTGTCATGGATGTACATGCATGACAAAAAACGCAACCTACTGTGACAAACATGTATCATCACGGAAGTGTATTTTTTTTGTAGTGCAAGGTTATGTCTGCTTACCAGGCCAGGATACCGCACGCCCATAACCTTCCCTCATTGGAGGCACCGACCAGAGGCATGACAACGGACCAAATAAAGGCCTTCCCATAAAGGCAAATATGGTTGCACTGGGAAAAACTCGATTCAGTGGCACCATGACCTGGTCAACGATATATTCAAGTTGAGTTATTAACAGGTTCAACTTAACGCGAGAGTAACCGGTGTCATAACATGCCATGCAAGTGCAACACAAACATATGCATCATAGATCATCAGAAATAACTGGGTCAACTATATCCACACTAAGCATAAACATCAACAACTCATGACAGTACTCCGGTTAGGATTAAACCTCACTTTATACAGAATCTTTTCTAACAAATTTATCATTTTTCTCATGCAAGAAAAATAACTCCAAATAATTACTTATATTCATAACCATATTACTCTTTCATAACAAAATTTAATTCTAGTTTCTTTACCAACTTAGTTAGCTTCAAACCTTCTGTAAATCAAGCATATTAACTTAAACAAGCAACTAATAGAATATAAATAACATAATAGTGATTTAAATGCATGGATTAAATAATTCATTCAAGTTGTAAAAATCACAAATATTGCAATGGCACCATGAAAATGTTGCTATGGCTTGCCTTAGTGCAGATGAGGTTCACAAGCCTCCTGGTGATCCTCAAGACAAGCTTCACTCTCTCAAAATATTTATAAACACAAAAAGAAAATATCAAGAACCCTTCTAAAATTCACCAGAAAATCTAGATAGCAGGGAAAAATCCCATTTTTGGTGAGCTGCTAGATTTCATTACAAAGAACACGATGCAAAAAGAATCAATTCATTTGGACTTATGGTTAAAGAGTTCTGGCTGTTTGAAGCTCTCTGGAAAAATATGATATATGAATTTAAATAAAAACAGACTAGGAGGGGTGACGTTGAAGGCGTAAAGCCTCAGGGCGCCACCACTCATACCGCTTCGCGCGCGTACAGAGTGGCTGACTAGCGGGCCCCACTAGTCAGGTGAGGGAGAGGGGAGTAGGAAACAGAGGACGGCGCGGCTTCGCCGGAGCACACGCCGGCGACGTGGGCTTCTTGGCCAAAACGAGAGGGAGGGATCAAGAGAGGAGACGGAGGCGCACCTGCCCGTACCCGTATAGCAGCTAGGGGTGGTCGGGCAGCGTCAGAATCAGCCTCTCTAGCGGAGGCAGAGAGCAGAGGTCGCCGGAGACGAAGACGACGGCGAACAGAGGCGACTCCAAGGGCTCCAACCAGGCGGAACAGCACCAACGAAGAGCGGCGGAGGCCCTGGAAGGTTGCCCGGGCCTGGGAGGGGCTAGAGCTACGGAGACGACCCGAGGGGATCGCCGACGACCTCGAGCTCGGGGACGGCGGCCCGCGGCCTGCCCGGCCGGGCTACGGCTTCTACAGGATCGTGGAGTGTCTGGGAGGAGTGCGTGATGCTGGAGGAGGCTGGGGAGGGCTCTATTTATAGCCGAGCATCGAGGGGGGATCGGGCTCCGCCGGTGGACACCTGGACACGGCGCCCGGCGATGAATGGCGTCAGTGAGCGAGGGAGAAGGCGACGCAGCTCACGCGGAAACTATGGGCGAACGGGGACGAGCACAGGGGAGAGGGGAAGGCGACGAGCACAGTGCGCCGCGCACTGTTGCGTTGGCCGGACCGCGCCCATGCTCGCTACGGCGAGCTCCGGCGTCTACGAGCGCCAGGAGGGAGTTAAAAGGTTCGGGACGATGATTGTGGCATGTTTTGGCAAGGCTAGGTAGTCGGGGAAGCGAGCACGCGAGCAACAGAAGCTCGGGCGCGACGTAGAGCGCGTCGACATGCAGGTTGGCATCATGCACACGCGTGGTCACCGCGTGAACTCTGCCCTCAGGCCGACCTAAGACCAAACTTCATGCCTGGCATGTTGTTCGTGGTAGTTTTAGAGTTTACCACACTTGGGTTTGATCGCAGGCGCAGTAGAATAGATTTCAACTGCTTGGTAAGTTTCTGTACAGTAACTTTGAGAGCTTACTGCGGTCAAACTACTGGGAGTTGGGAGCTGGGCTTTGGAGGTTAGTAATCATCTACTAAGGTGATGATGCACAAGAAAAATCAGCCACAATGGAGCAAGTAAAATGGTAGTTGCTGTAGAAACCACCATTTGTATCCAGAACAAAAAATATTTTCTGTAGCAAAAATATTCCAAAAAGTGACGAAATATTTTTGCTCCGGAAGGTGCCCTAGGATTCAAAGAATATTTGTGAATTTTCTCTGATTTTTGTGGGCAAGAAAAATTGGGGTTGCTTTGGAGCACATTGAGCTAGCTAGGGTTTAAGAGAGGGAAATGAGTATTTTTCATTTAAGAAAAATATTCAAAATATTATTTTGAGGTGAACCAGAGAGGGAATGATAGTTAGAGAGGGAAATGAGGCACTTGGGTGAAAGTCAAGGGGTACCCAAGTGTTTAAGTCCATTTGAAAAGATTCAAAACTCCAAATTTCAAAATCAAACCAACTGAAAATCAGGCAAATAGAAGAGGGCAAAAACCAGGCTATCACAAACCTCCCCCACTTAGAATGAATCTCGTCCTCGAGATTTGGTTGCTTGGGAAAACCATTCTGGGTAATGTGCCTTTAGAAATTCTTCCCGTTCCAATGTTGATTCTGACTCTGTGTGATGCTCCCACTGAACTTTGTAGAACTTTCGTACTTTACTACGAGTGACCCTTTCCATCTGATCCAAAATTCTAACCGACCTTTCTTCATATGTTAAATCCTTGGCCAACTCTATTTCAGTCATAGCAGTCTTTTTTCTCAGGCGGCGATATGCATCGCCTCAATTGTGAAACATGAAACACGTTGTGCACGTCCGACAATTCAGGGGGTAGTTCCAACTGATATGCAACAGTACCCACTCGGGACATAACTGGAAATGGACCAATAAATCTGGGTGCCAACTTTCCACGAGTCTGGAATCTCTTGACTCCTTTCATAGGAGTGACTCAGAGGTATACGTGTTCACCGGGTTCAAAACTGATCTGTTGGTGCTTTGCATCATAATAACTCTTCTGTCTAGATTTGGCCAATTGCAATCTGTCTCTGATTTCCTTAACTTGTTTCTTAGCTTCCATCATGAGATCTGTTCCGAAAATACGACAATCTCCAGTTTGAGACCAATTTAAAGGAGTGCGGCACTTACGGCCATACAAAGCCTCATACGGTGACATCCTTACACTGGTCTGGAAGCTGTTGTTATAAGAGAACTTGGCATACGGTAGGCAGCCTTCCCATTTAGGTCCTTGGGCCAAAGCACAGGCCCGTATCATATCTTCGAGTATTTGATTTAACCGCTCCGTCTATCCATCAGTCTGAGGATGATAAGCGGTACTATATTTCAGTGCTGTCCCCAAGGCTTGATGGAGACGTGACCAATAAGCGGAGGTAAAAAGTAAACCTCGGTCAGAAGTGATGGTCCAGGGTACTCCATGTAGACTGACTATTCTGGATACATACAGCTGTGCAAGTTGATCCGCTCGATATGTGGTTCTGATTGGGATAAAGTGAGCTACCTTGGTTAAGGTGTCCACTATGACCCAGACTGCATCATTGCCTCGGTGTGTCTTAGGTAGCCCTGTGATAAAATCCATGCAGACGTCATCCCATTTCCAATGTGAGACTGGCAGCGGTTGGAGAAGTCTGGCTGGCTTCTGATGCTCTGCCTTCACCTTGTTGCATATGTCGCAACAGGCCACAAAATAGGCAATGTCTTTCTTCATTCCATCCCACAAAAATATTTGTCGAAGGTCTTCATACATTTTCGTACCTCCAGGGTGAATGGCTAGATTACTAGGTGACTCCCTAAAACACCTAGGGTCATAATAATAGCTCCAACATATATGTTGAGGCAACAGAGTACCTCAACTCACCGATTAGTGTGATTAATCTGGCCCAAATGGACATCAGGAACATGGAGGAATGATTGCAAGTGCATCAGACTATCTAGAAATCTGGGATGACTCAGACAGCATAACGGCTGTAAATGCTCAAAAAGATTTGAGACATCCTGCAAAATGGTGGCATAACCACTCAACATTACAATAACAAGGTTCCGAGATCAACTGTCAACATACGGAAGTACTAGAAACTGAACTGAGCCTTGAATCCATCAATCCTATGAGTCTACGGATTAGTAACACGTGATCCTGATAGAAGATGAGAAAGCCTAGTTCCTAATCCCCGTAGAAAAGAAGAGGATGACTCAGATCAGAAGGGCATAAGGTATAAGGAGTAAAAAGAACCTTACGTTCCCTTCCACAATCAATTCCCTTACATAACTAAAGCATTTCTAGACTCAACTTCGACCAGTTTGGCTTGGTAATCCTACAGGCAGTCAGGCTCTGATACCAAAGCTGTCAGGACCCCGATTCCAAGTCACATCGATATAGCCGGTAACACTTCATATCAATTTGCGGCCTCACGCACGGTATTCCCACGGGTGTCGCCTTACCATGGCCCGGGACTGTTTGCGCCTTTTGGCTCACGTATATGATAGTGTCGCTAGCATCCATATGACAGAGAACCCGGGCCGACATGACTAGTCATGAACCCAAAGTGGCACTCACTTACGGGGACAGGCATGCATGAATCGACATCGAGCATGTCGGTCAGCAGCGTGCGAATCCGGGCTGTAGCACTGGGCTAACAGGAATCCGGTGAACCGGGCTGTAGCAGGCTAGGTAGGACTCCGGATGTGACCGCGTGACATTTCCCCAAAGGGACAGACACAGGAACGAAGTGAATCACATGCCGGCCAGTCAAGTGTTCCGGAGCAGTAGTGCTGGGCTAGCAGGACTCCGGTGAACCGGGCTGTAGCGGACTGCTATGGCTCATGGAAGCACAAGACTACATTTCCCCATAAGAGAGGCTACCAAGGATAAACAACTAGGTTGTCGGATCCCACACATACCAAGCATTTCAATCATACACATAATATGCTCGATATGTGTAAATACAACATGGCATCACAACAAAACTCTACGACTCAAAGTATTTATTCATTAGGCTCCGAGGAGCGAGATATTACAAACATGGGTCTCATGACCCAACGTTCAGAGCATACAAGTGAAAGCACACGTGGAAGCTTAACATGTCTGAGTACAGACATCTACAAATGAAAAAGGCTGAGAAGCCTGACTATCTACCTGATCCTTGCGAGGGCACAAGATCGTAGCTGAGGTATCAAGCTAAACGTCGAAGTCCACACGGAACTACTAGCGAGACTGACGTCTCTCTGCAAAACATAAAATAGGCAAACGTGAGTACAAATGTACCTAGCAAGACTTACATCAGAACTAGCTACATATGCATCAGTATCAACAAAGGGGGGGTGGAGTTTGACTGCAGCAAGCCAGCTTTGACTCGGTGGCTATCCTGAACTACGACTGCAAGTAACTCTTTGAGGTGGCGCACACGAGTCCACATATTCACCATATCAATACACCACTATGGATCCGCTCCCGTCTCCCTACGAGAACGCCATCCATAGCACTCACGCTTATCTTGTGCATTTTAGAGTATCCACTTTCACTTGTCTATGAACTGTACACGCAACCCAGAAGTCCTTTACCGCGGACACAGCTATTTGAATAGATCATTTATAACCCTGCAGGGGTGTACTTCTTCACACACGCTCTCGCCACTTACCACCATGTACACGTCGTGTATCTCGGCAACCTTCAAGCGGAAGCCTGGCGAGGGTGTCGGCCACGACCTGACTAACCACACAAGTCTCTAGTCCAGGTTTATCGCCTATTCGGGTTCCATCCGCAAGGAGATCCGGCCGGGGTGTCGCTCACGGCCCCAAACGATGTGAGCAGGGTTCCCAAGCCCACCATCCGGGTGCCACTTGGTACATCGTGCCACTGTGCCTAGTCTGTCCCAAGCCCACCTATACCGGGTGCCACTTGGTAGACTACTAACACTACCTACAAACACCAGAAACTAGTTGCAACTCCTGGACAGAGATCAGGTTGATGAATAAGTCGATAGGGGCACTTAAGCATTCCAATGCGTGATAGTAACTGTTCATGGATCACAAACACAGAACTCAGTTCCTGAGGACGGCTGCAATGAGACAACCCACCATGTAGTCCTACATGGCCTCTCACCGCTACCTTTACCAAATCGTGTTCACACACTTAGCTCTCAACAGTAGGACATGTTCACAACTTTCCAATTCACCCCCGATGAATCAGACCTGACACAACTCTAAGCAATAGCAGGCATGACAAACAAGCATGAATGAGTAGGCACATCAGGGCTCAAACAAATCCTACTCATGCTAGTGGGTTTCATCTATTTACTGTGGCAATGACAGGTCATGCAGAGGAAAGGGGTTCAACTACCGCAGCATGTAACAGTTGAATCGCTGTTGTCCTAATGCAGTAAAAGAGAGCAGGAGCGAGAAAGTGGGATTGTATCGGAATGAACAAGGGGGTTTTGCTTGCCTGGCACTTCATCGGTGTCATCGATCACATCGTCGGAACCACGTCTATCAAGAGGGGACAAACACCGGGAAACAAGGAAGAACACAATCAATGCAATGCAACAATTATGATGCATTATTATGACATGGCAATATGATGTGATTTGAGCTAACGCAACTAGCAACGATTTAAATGGAGTTGGTTTGAACACTAGGTTCAAATTCAAACTCCACATGGGACATTTAAAATGCCATTTATTCAAACTGTCATAAACAGTGGCTGAAAGTTGTTCAAGCATGCATGAAAATGGTACAGATGGATAGATTCGATTTTTCTGATCATTTTTCATATATAAAATATTTCATTTGGAGTTACGGTTGATTTTCTATGATTTTTAGAAGTTTTAACTATTTTCTGGAATTTCTAAATCATTTTTGAAATAAGAAAAACCAGAAAAGCATTTACTACGTGAGCATGACGTCGGTGTGACGTCAGCAAGTCAACAGGACCGTTCATGGTCAAATCTGACCAGTGGGTCCCGCGTGTCAGTGTCTAGGCTAATTAACAAAGTTAGTTAATGCTAAACTAACCCTAAACCCAGGTTAATTAGGGGCCTGGGCCCACACGTGAGTGACTCAGGGGAGTCAAACCCCTGGTCAAAGGTCAAACGCGCTGGCGGCTTGACGCCGGCGACGGCAGGCGCAGCGGAGTGCTGCGGAATCGCTGCTCCGGCCACGGTTTGATGCGCGGAGGGGTGCTACGCACAGCTGGAACCCGTCCGCGTCGTTTGGTGCAGGTGGCGTCGCCGTAGATGACCTAAAACGACAGCGGGGTCCTCAAATGCGGCGGACGGTGTTCAGGCGATGATGCAAACGTCTCTATGGTGCATGGCAGGAGCAACGGGTGGTTGCTCTGGGCCCGTGGTGCTGTGCTGAGCACGGTGACGCGCTCGGTTTTGAGCCTGAGCAGCTGCGGCGACGGCGGTGACATGGCCGGCGGGCGGAAGCTTTCGGCTCCAGTGAAGAGCACGGTTAGGGGACGCGTTCGGCAGCGAGAAGAGAGGGGAAAGACGGCAGGGCTCACTGGGGGCGAAGGAGAAGGTCAGCGGGCTCGGGGACGCGTCGGAGCGGGACCACGGTCGCCGGCGATCTCGGTGACCCGAGGAGGAAGAAGACGTCTGGGACGGCGTTCCAGGGCTCTTCCCATCGCGTGGCTCGGTGTAGACGGCATATGGGTCGACAGCGGAGCTCGAGGTCACGTAGGAGAGGCACGGGGGAGGCTGTGGCAGCGGCGGTGCTCGTCGGCAGCCTCGGGTGTGTTAGGTGGTGCCGCGCGGAGAGAGCAGAGGAGGGAAGGGGCCCAGGGGAGAGAGGGGAGAGGACCAAGGGGGCTCGGGGACGTCTCCAGGCGCTCGGTCGAGGACGGAGGAGAAAGCAGGAGGTGGAAGCAGGAGGTGGCATCCGATGCGCGTGCGGGGGACACGCCTCTGCCAGTAGGCAGAGGTAGACGACGGGTGAGGGGGTTTGCGGTGGTGGGCTGGGCTAGAATGGGAGCTGGGCCGGCTCTGCTGCAGGTGAGTGCTAGGTAAGTTTCTCTCTTTTCCTATTTTTCTTTCTGTTTTCTATTTATTTTGCTCTGTTTTGATTTTGTAATAATACTAAACCATTTTTGTTGCTTCTGAAATTAGTTGTGTATGCAATATGGACTAGCATAAAGCTCCACAATATTTTTCAGAATGATTGGAGTTATAAAAGTATTTATAGGAATTTATAACCCCAACTCAAATAAAATATGAGTTAATTCAAAAATCCAAAAATATCCTAGAAATATATTCATCATCTTTGGTAGAGGTTTCTACCTTAACCAAAAATCATGAACTTTTCTTGAGGCACTTTGGGTTCATTGAAAATGTTTTTAAGTTGAACCTGGTTGAGTTTTTTTGGTGCTAGGGATTGATCACCCCTAATTCAAGTTTCAAAAATTTAAACATGATGCATGGATGCAGTTGCAACTATTTGCAGGCAAATTCTAGGGTTGTGACAACTCACCCCCGCTAAACAAGAATCTCGTCCCGAGAGTCAAGCGTAGGGGAAGAGGAAGAGGGGATACTAACTATCACAATCTTCATGATCCAACTACCCTTCTCGAAGATATTGATTCATTGCTCTAAATTGATGTTGACGTCTTTGCTCTCGAGATCTTCATTCAACATGATGACGACAAAAAGAAACTCTAGAGGAATCGATCTTCACAAAGATCAAGCAAATCACGATCAACTCACGGAATGAGACGTTGAACAACTCTTGAGCTGAGACACAAACACACATCAGAGATGATGGTAAGAATCTGATGACGAAGGTTTAATTTGGTAGGCAAGAATTCCACGCTTGAAAAGATGGTGCACTAGTTTCAGAGTAGCGAGGAGATAATTGTCATGATTCCATAACGGGACACCTCGGGGGAGGTGACTCGTAGAATTTTTCCCTTAAGTGGCAAAAGAATTACATTGATCCATAGATCATTGAAACTCTTCATACCAGCCTGAGGCAATTCAAAATTGATCGTTTGAAGGAATTCGAAAGAATGTCATACCCAATTTGGAACGGAGACTACAGTTATAGAACAACCCGGCAAAAAGGAAGGCACATTCCAATTGATACCGAGGATATAACCTAGTGTCTGAGCGTGCTCTCCAGAATTTGAGCATTTCCGTATTCATCAAGGTTTTACCAACATCCGTGCCGAGGATCCTGGCAACACATCATACTACCATGATGGATAATGATGGAGGATGCAGATGCAAAGGAAGATAACACTTTCTCAATTTCACCATGACTGGGCCAAGGGAACAAAATCTGGATGATCGACCGAGAGACATTTAGCACTCCGCTTCTAATGTTCTCCTTGATGTTCTACATACCACAGTCATACATAAAGCATTAACGTGGCCATCAAGTATAGGTCGGACTTCGGGAAGACAAAGGATCCATAAGGAGCAACTTCTAGAATAAGTCGCACGAAATCCTCATGGAGAGAATGATCGAATTGCTTAATCAAGATACTACAATAATAGATCTTCCGGCTAGGTGTGTCGGCCAGAACATCAACCTTGTCGGGACCTACATCATAGATCTTGGAAAAGTTCCAACCATCATATCTGCCTGAGATTCAGATCTGGTTGGGAACAGAATATTTCAGACAGCATGTCTGGAAAAGAAAATTAGCAACACAAACCGACGAGATGACGTTGCAAGATTCTCGGGAAATGAACTACGGTAGCAAGCTCCAAAGCATGAGCGGGTTCTGCTATACACATGTGAACACTTTGTCCCAGACAAGCATGACCACATAGTAGTCTTACAATAAAACACTACCGAGTTTAGGTGGGGAACCATCATTGAAGATAACAAAGTCTTGTGCATGTCCGTCTGGGCCCTTCGGGAATAGCATTTTAACTTCTTATCCTTGAACAAATCAATCAGTGGCTTTGTGTACTAGGAGATACATATGGAATGGAGGTAGCGAGCCTGTCAAACCATAGCATACTTCGCACATGCATGACTGACTTGGGATGATTCCAGAGGAAGCAACAACAAGCTTTCTCGAATCCACGGCGGCAACTTGCATCAGATGCACATGAATTAGAGGAAGTCACATCTTTCAACCGGACATATGCTTCATGAACGGGACATGAGGGCAATGCTTATAAAGTTTCCAACACTAGTGTAATGTTCAACATGAATCATGGGGGAGACAAAATGCTGCTGATGGGCTCAACAGCAACTCATCGGAATTTCCATATCACTGGACTTCCACCATCATGTGAACACGGTGATAGCATTGGTCAGACCAAAAGATGTAATGGTGTATGCTCGAGGGATCAACCACGAGTAAGACAACATTACGAACATCGTTGGTTTCTGATTTGATTTGACGATAGCCCACACTCAAATCAAAGGATTGATAAGACAATAGCGCCGACAACTGATCACGTGGATCAATCGATGAAGATATCATCTTTCTTCAACACAGATACAAGATATCCCTTAGGGATGAGCGTGGTAGGACAAGCTTTTATCTTCCAACTCTCCAAGTTGTTGTTAAGCTTAACCAACTAGCTCAGGGGTATCCAACACAGATTCTTGGAGAAAAGGGTGGCTACAAGAAACCAACTTGATCACGAACTCAACATAGCGATCAGGTGACAACCTGGTGATACCTCCGAGAAGATATTCGGAAAATCACGAACCACCGATATGTTACTAAGCTCGAGAACAATCTTGCTTTTCAGGGCAAGACGATATGATCAACAGAGCAAGGGTTTGACAAAATCCTAACTCATTGATCGAACAGTGCACCAGAAATAAGGACTAGGTAGCACGATCAATCTTAGGATGATGATTTAATAACCAGCACGCTAAGAATGAGAGTGTTGTCCATTAACTACCAAGCAACGAGGTTGCTAGGGGTATTGATTTCACACATCACAATTCACTTGTCGGTATTCCGGTTACAATAACACGGAGACCGAAGAATGAACGATGATGGCGAGAAGTATCACTGCACCAAGAATTCATAGGATGGTGTGCAATTCCTATGACCTTCTTGACATAAAGAGGGTAATACTCCAGGGTAGAACAGGACAAAAGCTGGATTGGCATTTTGATTTGCGGAATACAACTGCTTTGACCCAATCCTAGAAATGGACAAGGTACTGGAGTTTGTTTCTCCTAGTCATTCCGGAATAGAATGGCTTGACGGACCACAAGAATAATAGGCATCGATAACACGAATGCACAACTAGTCCCGACTATCAATTGATAGACAAAGGTCAGAATACAACTAAAGAGAGACAACTCAAAGGAACATATGTTTTTCTGAGTTGTGGATGCATAGATTAGTATGTCGAGCGAAGCTCAACATTTCTTCCGGGTAACCCATGCGGAATGGTAGGATTGGCAGAATCACAATATGAATGGAGTACTCCTCAAGAGCACCCTGGTTGTAATCTTTTGGTTCAAAGGAACTTCTGCCATGACGGTTCATGGTATTGGAAGAATGAGATACCACGGACCTCGAAGACTATCACAAAGCTTACTAATATCCTAAAGGTACGAGCAACACTATCAACACGAGGTAGGTAGAGTGAATCTTGGGACAAGAACCCAGGAGTAGAATACCTACTACTAAATGGCATCACGGGATGCTTTCGAGAATGGTGGCCGAAATCATCACACCGGGAACACAAAACATGGCTAGATTACTAGGTGACTCCCTAAAACACCTAGGGTCATAATAATAGCTCCAACATATATGTCGAGGCAACAGAGTACCTCAACTCACCGATTAGTGTGATTAATCTGGCCCAAATGGACATCAGGAACATGGAGGAATGATTGCAAGTGCATCAGACTATCTAGAAACCTGGGATGACTCGGACAGCATAACGGCTGTAAATGCTCAAAAAGATTTGAGACATCCTGCAAAATGGTGGCATAACCACTCAACATCACAATAAAAAGGTTCCGAGATCAACTGTCAACATACGGAAGTACTAGAAACTGAACTGAGCATTGAATCCATCAATCCTATGAGTCTACGGATTAGTAACACGTGATCCTGATAGAAGATGAGAAAGCCTAGTTCCTAATCCCCGTAGAAAAGAAGAGGATGACTCAGATCAGAAGGGCATAAGGTATAAGGAGTAAAAAGAGCCTTACGTTCCCTTCCACAATCAATTCCCTTACATAACTTAAGCATTTCTAGACTCAACTTCGACCAGTTTGGCTTGGTAATCCTACAGGCAGTCAGGCTCTGATACCAAAGCTGTCAGGACCCCGATTCCAAGTCACATCGATCTAGCCGGTAACACTACATATCACTTTGCGGCCTCACGCGCGGTATTCCCACGGGTGTCGCCTTACCATGGCCCGGGACCGTTTGCGCCTTTTGGCTCACGTATATGATAGTGTCGCTAGCATCCATATGACAGAGAACCCGGGCCGACATGACTAGTCGTGAACCCAAAGTGGCACTAACTTACGGGGACAGGCATACATGAATCAACATCGAGCATGTCGGTCAGCAGCGTGCGAATCCGGGCTGTAGCACTGGGCTAACAGGACTCCGGTGAACCGGGCTGTAGCAGGCTAGGCAGGACTCCGGATGTCACCGCGTGACATTTCCCCGAAGGGACAGACACAGGAACGAAGTGAATCACATGCCGGCCAGTCAAGTGTTCCGGAGCAGTAGTGCTGGGCTAGCAGGACTCCGGTGAACCGGGCTGTAGCGGACTACTATGGCTCATGGAAGCACAAGACTACATTTCCCCATAAGAGAGGCTACCAAGGATAAACAACTAGGTTGTCGGATCCCACACATACCAAGCATTTCAATCATACACACAATATGCTCGATATGTGTAAATACAACATGGCATCACAACAAAACTCTACGACTCAAAGTATTTATTCATTAGGCTCCGAGGAGCGAGATATTACAAACATGGGTCTCATGACCCAACATTCAGAGCATACAAGTCAAAGCACACACGGAAGCTTAACATGTCTGAGTACAGACATCCACAAATGAAAAAGGCTGAGAAGCCTGCCTATCTACCAGATCCGGGCGAGGGCACAAGATCGTAGCTGAGGTATCAAGCTAAACGTCGAAGTCCACACGGAACTACTAGCGAGACTGGCGTCTCTCTGCAAAACATAAAATAGGCAAACGTGAGTACAAATGTACCCAGCAAGACTTACATCCGAACTAGCTACATATGCATCAGCATCAACAAAGGGGGTGGTGGAGTTTGACTGCAGCAAGCCAGCTTTGACTCGGTGGCTATCCTGAACTACGACTGCAAGTAACTCTTTGAGGTGGCGCACACGAGTCCACATATTCACCATATCAATACACCACTATGGATCCGCTCCCGTCTCCCTACGAGAACGCCATCCATAGCACTCACGCTTATCTTGCACAGTTTAGAGTATCCACTTTCACTTGTCTATGAACTGTACAAGCAACCCAGTAGTCCTTTTCCGGGGACACGGCTATTTGAATAGATCATTTATAACCCTGCAGGGGTGTACTTCTTCACACACGCTCTCGCCACTTAAAACCATGTACATGTCGTGTATCTCGGCAACCTTCAAGCGGAAGCCTGGCGAGGGAGTCGGCCACGACCTGACTAACCACACAAGTCTCTAGTCCAGGTTTATCGCCTATTCGGGTTCCATCCGCAAGGAGATCCGGCCGGGGTGTCGCTCACGGCCCCAAACGATGTGAGCAGGGTTCCCAAGCCCACCATCCGGGTGCCACTTGGTACACCGTGCCACTGTGCCTAGTCTGTCCCAAGCCCACCTGTACCGGGTGCCACTTGGTAGACTACTAACACTACCTACAAACACCAAAAACTAGTTGCAACTCCTGGACAGAGATCAGGTTGATTAATAAGTCGAGAGGGGCACTTAAGCATTCCAATGCGTGGTAGTAACTGTTCATGGATCAGAAACACATAACTCAGTTCCTGAGGGCGGTTGCAATGAGACAACCCACCATGTACTCCTACATTGCCTCTCACCTCTAACTTTACCAAATCATGTTCACACACTTAGCTCTCAACAGTAGGACATGTTCATAACTTTCCAATTCACCCCCGATGAATCAGACCTGACACAACTCTAAGCAATAGCAGGCATGACAAACAAGCATGAATGAGTAGGCACATCAGGGCTCAAACAAATCCTACTCATGCTAGTGGGTTTCATCTATTTACTGTGGCAATGACAGGTCATGCAGAGGAAAGGGGTTCAACTACCGCAACATGTAACAGTTGAATCGCTGTTGTCCTAATGCAGTAAAAGAGAGCAGGAGCGAGAGAGTGGGATTGTATCGGAATGAACAAGGGGGTTTTGCTTGCCTGGCACTTCTGAAGATAGTATAGTTCTCCATCGGTGTCATCGATCACATCGTCGGAACCACGTCTATCGAGAGGGGACAAACACCGGCAAACAAGGAAGAACACAATCAATGCAATGCAACAATTATGATGCATGATTATGACATGGCAATATGATGTGGTTTGAGCTAACGCAACTAGCAACGATTTAAATGGAGTTGGTTTGAACACTAGGTTCAAATTCAAACTCCACATGGGACATTAAAATGCCATTTATTCAAACTGTCATAAACAGTGGTTGTAAGTTGTTCAAACATGCATGATAATGGTACAGATGGGTAGATTGGATTTTTTGATCATTTTTCATATATAAAATATTTCATTTGGAGTTACGGTTCATTTTCTATGATTTTTAGAAGTTTTAACTATTTTGTGGAATTTCTAAATCATTTCTGAAATAAGAAAAACCAGAAAAGCATTTACTACGTCAGCATGACATCGGTGTGACGTCAGCAAGTCAACAGGACCGTTCCTGGTCAAATCTGACCAGTGGGTCCCGGGTGTCACTGTCTAGGCTAATTAACAAAGTTAGTTAACGCTAAACTAACCCTAAACCACGGTTAATTAGGGGCCTGGGCCCACACGTGAGTAACTCACGGGAGTCAAACCCCTGGTCAAAGGTCAAACGCGCCGGCGGCTTGATGCCAGCGACGGCAGGCGCAGCGGAGTGCTGCGGAATCGCTGCTCCGGCCACGGTTTGATGCGCGGAAGGGTGCTACGCACAGCTGGAACCCGTCCGCGTTGTTTGGTGCAGGTGGCGTCGCCGTAGGTGACCTAAAACGACGGTGGCGTCCTCAAATGCGGCGGCCGGAGTTCGGGCGATGATGCAAAGATCGCTATGGTGCATGGCAGGAGCAACGGGTGGTTGCTCTGGGCCCGTGGAGCTGTGCTGAGCACGGTGACGCGCTCGGTTTTGAGCTTGAGCGGCTGCGGCGACGGCGGTGACATGGCCGACGGGCGGAAGCTTTCGGCTCCAGTGAAGAGCACGGTTAGGGGACGCGTTCGGTAGCGAGAAGAGAGGGGGAAGACGGCGGGGCTCACTAGGGGCGGAGGAGAAGGTCAGCGGGCTCGGGGACGCGTTGGAGCGGGAGCACGGTCGCCGGCGATCTCGGTGACCCAAGGAGGGAGAAGACGTCTAGGATGGCGTTCCGGGGCTCTTCCCGTCGCGTGGCTCGGTGTAGACGGCGTATGGGTCGACGGCGGAGCTCGAGGTCACGTACGAGAGGCACGGGGGAGGCTGTGGCAGCGGCGGTGCTCGTCGGCAGCCTCGAGTGTGTTCGGTGGTGCCGCGCGGAGAGAGCAGAGGAGGGAAGGGGCCCAGGGGAGAGAGGGGAGAGGACCAAGGGGGCTTGGTGGCGTCTCCAGGCGCTCGGTCGAGGACGGAGGAGAAAGCAGGAGGTGGAAGCATGAGGTGGCGTCTGTTGCGCGTGCGGGCGACACGCCTCTGCCAGTAGGCAGAGGTAGACGATGGGTGAGGGGGTTTGCGGTGGTGGGCTGGGCCAGAACGGGAGCTGGGCCGGCTCTGCTGCAGGTGAGCGCCAGGTAAGTTTCTCTCTTTTCCTATTTTTCTTTCTGTTTTCTATTTATTTTGCTCTGTTTTGATTGAGTAATAATACTAAACCATTTTTGTTGCTTCTAAAATTAGTTGTGGATGCAATATGGACTAGCCGAAAGCTCCACAATATTTTTCAGAATGATTGGAGTTATAAAAGTATTTATAGGAATTTATAACCCCAACTCAAATACAATATGAGTTAATTCAAATATCCAAAAATATCCTAGAAATATATTCATCATTTTTGGTAGAGGTTTCTACCTTAACCAAAAATCATGAACTTTTCTTGAGGCACTTTGGGTTCATTGAAAATGTTTTTAAGTTGAACCTGGTTGAGTTTTTTTTTGGTGCTAGGGATTGATCACCCCTAATTCAAGTTTCAAAAATTTAAACATGATGCATGGATGCAGTTGCAACTATTTGCAGGCAAATTCTAGGGCTATGACACAGTCCTCAGTCCATTCAAACTTCCTATCCTTTTTTAGCAGCCCCATCATGGGTTTAGCAATCTTGGAAAACCCTTCAATGAAGCGACGGTAATATCCGGCTAATCCAAGAAAACTCCGGATCTGTGATACAGTTGTGGATGGCAACCAATTGAGCACATCCTTTACTTTGCTCGGGTCCACGGCTATACCTTCGGCGGATAGCACATGTCCAAGAAATCCAACTTGCTTGAGACAAAACTCACATTTACTGAATTTGGCATATAGCTGATGGTCGCGGAGTCGTTGTAGCACTGCTCGGAGGTGTTCTTTGTGATCTTCTTCACTTTTTGAGTAAATAAGTATGTCATCGATGAAGACTACCACGAACTTATCGAGGAAGTCCATGAATACTTTGTTCATCATATGCATGAAGAAGGCAAGGGCATTGGTGAGACCAAAGGACATAACTGTATATTCATAAAGACCGTATCGAGTGGTGAATGTGGTCTTAGGAATATCTTCCTTTTTAATCTTGAGCTGATGATATCCTGTCCGTAAATCAATCTGGGAGAATACGTTGGCCCCACTGAGCTAATCAAACAAGTCATCAATCCATGGTAGCGGATATTTATTTTTGATGGTGACATCATTCAGCTGACGGTAATCCACACACATGCGGAGGCTGCCATCCTTCTTGTCCACGAAGATAGCAGGTGATCCCCATGGTGAAGAGCTGGGACGGATATATCCTTTCTGGAGCATTTCATCAAGCTGTTTCTTTAGCTCCACTAATTCTGAGGAGGGCATCTGGTAATACTTCTTGTATAACGGTGCGGTTCCGGGCACAAGATCTATTGCAAGCTCAAGCTCTCGATCTGGTGGCATGCCTGGCAGTTCTTCTGGAAATACATCAGGAAACTCACTGACCATAGGAATTAATTCCAACTCAGCCACAGTGGTGAAGACCATTTCTTTCTTGGGTATGCTTCTGCGAGCATAGAATTTTGTAGTCTGCCCCTTCTGACTAGTCAAAGTGACTTCTCGGGTCGCGCAATCTATGCATACTTGATATTGAGTCAACCAATTCATACCCAAGATAACATCCAACTTTACAGACTCAATGATTATCAAAGAAGTTGGAAAACAAACTCCGTTGATATTGATTTCCAGATTACGGCAGACCAGATTGCTCTTGATTAAAGATCCAGGGGTTTGTACCAGCATATTCTTGCCCAAAAGCAAATAGGGAAATTTGTTTTGGGCAACAAAACTCCGAGAAATAAAAGAGTGGGAAGCCCCAGAGTCAAATAAAATTACTGCAGGTATGTTATTAATAGAAAAAATACCAATGATGACTTCGGGTTCTCTTGGGCTTCATCGGCGGAGAGGTGATGAATGTGCCCAGTGATGTTTTGTTGGTTTGGGCATGACTCCATAAAGTTAACTTGTGGCCTGAATAGAGCATTCGCCTTGCTGTTCTTGGGACACTGTCTGGCATAATGTCCATTTTGCCGACAACTGAAGCAAGAATTGTTGCACTGGTGCTCCTCGTGCACTGGGTTTGTCACGACATTCTTGACTTTGGTGGTGGTCTTGTTAACATTATGTCGCCAATTGGGCTTGTATTCCACCTGAGTCTGCTGCCAGGTACGAGCCTTTTGCATGGGTTGCCCTTCCTTCCTTGGCTCAAACTTGCGCTTGTGGTCGTTGTTAGCAGGCCTGTTGTCCGATACGAGCTTGTGCTCCCTTTCAGAATTGAAAGCCTTGTTCACCAGAGTTTGGAAATCTGGGAAATCGAACATACTGAGGGTACACCGGAGTTGCGGGTTCTATCCCCCAAGAAATCTGTCAATCTTTCTTTCTTCGGTGGCCACGTCATAAAGGGAATAACGTGATAGATGTTTGAATTTTTTCAAATATTCACCCACAGACTGATTTCCTTGGAGGAGTGCGAGAAATTCACGCTGCTTAGTCTTCATAATTCCAGTAGGGATATGATATTTCCAGAACTGATCCTTGAATTTTGACCAGGTGACATCTTCATCAGCTGGCCACATGGCTTTTGTATTTTCCCACCATATGGCAGCAGCGCCTTCAAGATAATGAGTTGCAAATGGAACTTTATCATCTTCTTCAGTACGAGCAATCTCAAGCTTTCTCTCAATGGTTCGTAACCAACCGTCTGCATCCAAGGGATCAATAACCTGACTAAAACTGGGAGGCTTGGTCCTCTGAATATCTGACAGCTTGGAGTGATGACCGTTCTGATTTCCATTCTTTCCAAACACAGCTTTCACACTTCTTAATATTTCAATCAGATCATTATTCCTCCTTTCCTCAAACATACGCAGAATTTGCTCGGTGGAGGGCGGATTTGGCGGTGGTGGAACGTACGGCTCGGGGGAGTGTCCTGCCTGTCGTGCGGAACGACGAACAGGAGTACCCTCGCGAAGGTTGCTACTGCTGCCTCCCTGCGGCATCCTACTGTGGATTTTTCCCAAGACAACGCAACCGAGATGAGTAACATTCAAAATAAATTGGGGAAAAGCCAGCAACAAAGCCCGAGAAAAACAGAAATGACGAAAAAAATACGGCGAATAAAATAGAGTTCCAACATAATTATACATAGACTCATACATGAAAGATAATCAACATGCCAGGTTCAACTACTCTCATGCAGGAAACGAAACATCAGGACTCGTACGACTACATCCGTACACCATCCTGATGACTGCAAATACTCAGAAGCTCTACTGCTCTGCTGGTGCTGCGGGGTCCTCTCCTGAAGTGGACTCGGATCCTGAACTGACGAGGTTAACTGAAACCTCCGGGTTAAAGGTAACACGACGGCGCTGCCTCGAGGGCTCTCCCTCTGCGGCAGGTGTAGGGTGAAGCATCGGGGCTACAGGAGTAGCGAGAAGTGAAACCCACTCAGCAGGAGCACTGAGAGGATTCACGGTCGAGGCGCCCAAGCTACTCGGAGGAGTAACCGGCGAAATAGGGGAACTAGAACTGGCTGGAATATAAGGAGTAAATCCCAGGGAGGATGGAGCAGTGACAGACCTAGTAGAGACTAAAGCAGAGGCTAAAGCAGTACAAGCACGAGTCAGCTCTCGAGCCAGCTCGTGGATCATAAGATAGCTAGCAGTGATATAACAAGCAAAGTGTCTAGCAACACTATCAGACTCCGGATCAATGATAGGGAAACGGACACGACCATTGTCATGCAGAGAAGGATAGTAGTAGAAACCTGGGTGGTTCTGCATCCGGACCTCATTGTAACAAGCTCGACAAGGACCTCGAATGCAGCAAACTGGACAGCCTGAGAAGCGGTAGAAGCGTAACCGCTCCGAGAGGTACGAGTGTAAGTGCTGGAATCGGAACTGGTACGCAGAGTAACCACTGCGTGATACTCATACACCGAGTCTGCTAGATGCTCCCGGTACACACGATAGACTGGGTCGTCACCGAGAGGGTACAGCCGACGCCACACGTTACGAAGAAGATGCAGCGACGTGTACGACATCAGCTGCAACTGGCACGGATACGGCACCGGAGCCATCTACACTCACAACCATTAGTAGGTTAGCATAAAAATAAAACAAGTGCATGCAAGGCAACAACCAGCTACAAATGCTACCGGCACTCAACTTAAACTCGTATCTAACGTCCAGTTAACTCATCGTAGTCTAGCGTGGCCTACAGTCAGCGCGGCTCTGATACCAAGCGTTGTGGCACCCCGGCTCAGAGCAACCGGTTTACCATGCATTGCCAGCCCAGAGAACATGTCTTCTGGCAACACACACATCTTGGTACAAAAAATAACCGCTTTATTGATGCTAGCGGATCAAAGTTTATATTACAACAGGTAGCGAGGCCAAGTGGCTTACATGGTGCGACTGAACAATATGTACATTATTTAGTGAACATAAAGGGGCCTCGATCATACAAATACGCGGCAGCGGAACAACGTCGTAGCGGAACTCCATAGCACAGGGACACCGATGTGGACACGATCTAGACTCGGACAGCACTCCTTTCCAACAAGACTTCCCTAAAATCTAGCATGACACGCCGGGTCAGTACATTGAATGTACTTGCAAGCTCACAACAAGCATAAAAATAATGACAAACAATATCATGATAATTAACCAATTATTAATAATGCAACAATATATCCAACATGCTGTGATCATGCTCTTGTGTGAAAATCCCTCGTACTGGCTTACCAATGGTGATCTCTTGGATCACGAACGTACCAACCTCATGGTCTTAACTACGGATATCTCGTGATCTTTCCGGTGACCACAACCACTACCAACATTTGGTCTCAAACGGTGATCCTTCCGGCGATCACAACCACGACCAACACTTGGTCTCAAACAGCAAGATGACCTTCCCGCCATCATTGACAGTGCAAAGTTCATAACTTAGAGTGCAAGATTTATTAAACGTTGACCCATGGTGTGACCTACTTTCGAGCATGTCTGTAACCGTGGACTCGGCTATCGATAGATTAATACACTCTGCAGAGGTAGCGCATTGTACCCACACCACGGAACCCATGGCCTCGTCATCCCATTCAGGTGCACCAACGG
Organism: Triticum aestivum; assembly: GCF_018294505.1. Lineage (NCBI taxonomy): Eukaryota > Viridiplantae > Streptophyta > Magnoliopsida > Poales > Poaceae > Triticum > Triticum aestivum. The sequence goes on along the minus strand of NC_057799.1, from coordinate 112,592,218 downwards.
CATTCCGACGAAACCCCTCCATTGCCGTGACACTCTCCCGGGCACTCCGACTCACTCCCCACTGGGCTAGTCCTGGGTGGCCCCGTGTCTACCAAAGACACCAATGACCACCGTCGTGGCCAAAACAATAAACGTCCCACATGGGCACACGGTACCATAATCTCAACAATAGGCACACAAGGTTATGTCTTCTTACCGGGCCAGGGTACCGCACGCCCATAACCTTCCCTCGTTGGAGGCACCGACCAGAGGCATGACAACGAACCGAATAAAGGCCTTCCCATAAAGGCAAATGTGGTTGCACTGGGAAAATCTCGATTCAGTGGCACCATGACCCAGTCAACGATATATTCAAGTTGAGTTATTAACATGTTCAACTTAACGTGAAAGTAATCGGTGTCATAACATGCCATGCAAGTGCAACACAAACATATTCATCATAGATCATCGGAAATAACTGGGTCAACTATATCCACACTAAGCATAAACATCAAAAACTCATGACACTACTCTGGTTAGGATTAAACCTCACTTTAAACAGAATCTTTTCTAACAAATTTATCATTTTTCTCATGCAAGAAAATAACTCCAAATAATTACTTATATTCATAACCATATTACTCTTTCATAACAAAATTTAATTCTAGTTTCTTTACCAACTTAGTTAGCTTCAAACCTTCTGTAAATCAAGCATATTAACTTAAACAAGCTACTAACAGAATATAAATAACATAACAGTGATTTAAATGCATGGATTAAATCGTTCATTCAAGTTGTAAAAATCACAAATATTGCAATGGCACCATGAAAATGTTGATGTGGCTTGCCTTAGTGGAGATGAGGTTCACAAGCCTCCTGGTGATCCTCAAGACAAGCTTCACTCTCTCAAAATATTTATAAACACAAAAAGAAAATATCAGGAACCCTTCTGAAATTCACCAGAAAATCTAGACAGCAGGGAAAATCCCATTTTTGGTGAGCTGCTAGATTTCTTTACAAAGAACACGATGCAAAAAGAATTAATTCATTTGGACTTATGGTTAAAGAGTTTTGGCTGGTTGAAGCTCTCTGGAAAAAATATGAAATTTGAATTTAAATAAAAATAGACTGGGAGGGGGTGACGTCGAAGGTGTAAAGCCTCGGGGCGCCACCACTCGTACCGCTTCGCGCGCGTACATAGTGGCTGACTAGAGGGCCCGGCTAGTCAGGTGAGGGGGAGGGGAGAAGGAAACAGAGGACGGCGCGGCTTCGCCGGAGCACACGCCGGCGACGAGGGCTTCTTGGCCAAAACGAGAGGGAGGGATCGAGAGAGGAGACGGAGGCGCAAATGCCCGTACCTGTATAGTAGCTAGGGGTGGTCGGACAGCGTCGGAATCAGCCTCTCTAGCGGAGGTAGAGAGCGGAGGTCACCGGAGACGAAGACGACGGTGAACAGAGGAGACTCCAGGGGCTCCAACCAGGCAGAACAGCACCACCAAAGAGCGGCAGAGGCCCTGGAAGGGTTGCCCGGGCCTGGGAGGGGCTGGAGCTATGGAGACGACCAGAGGGGATCACCGTCGAGCTCGAGCACGGGGACGGCGGCCCACGGCCTGCCCGGCCGGGCTACTGCTTCTACAAGATCGTGGAGTGTGTGGGAGGAGTGGATGATGCTGGAGGAGGCTGGGGAGGGCTCTATTTATAGCCGAGCATCGAGGAGGGATCGGGCTCCGCAGGTGGACACCTGGACACGGCGCCCAGCGACGAACGACGTCAGTGAGCGAGGGAGAAGGCGACGCAGCTCACGCGGAAACTGTGGGCGAACGGGGACGAGCACAGGGGCGAGGGGAAGGCGACAAGCACATTCCGCCGCGCACTGTTGCGTTGGCCGGACCACGCCCGTGCTCGCTGCGGCGAGCTCCGGCGTCGGCGAGCGCCAGGAGGGAGTTAAGAGGTTCGGGACGACGATTGTGGCACGTTTTGGCAAGGCTAGGCAGTCGGGGAAGCGAGCATGCGAACAATAGAAGCTCGGGCGCGACGCAGAGCGCGTCGACATGCAGGTTAGCATCGTGCACACGCGTGGTCACCGCGTGAACTCTGCCCTCGGGCCGACCTAAGTCCAAACTTCATGGCTGTCATGTTGTTCATGGTAGTTTTAGATTTTACCACACTTGGGTTTGATCGCAGGCGCAGTAGAATAGATTTCAACTGCTTGGTAAGTTTCTGGACAGTAACTTTGAGAACTTACTGTGGTAAAACTACTGGGAGTTGGGAGCTGGGCTTTGGAGGTTAGCAATCATCTACTAAGGTGATGATGCACAAGAAAAATCAGCCACAATGGAGCAAGTAAAATGGTAGTTGCTGTAGAAACCACCATTTGTGTCGAGAACAGAAAATATTTCCTGTAGCAAAAATATTCCAAAAAGTGATGAAATATTTTTGCTCAGGAAGGTGCCCTAGGGTTCAAAGAATATTTGTGAATTTTCTCTGATTTTTGTGGGCAAGAAAAATTGGGGTTGCTTTGGAGCACATTGAGCTAGCTAGGGTTTAAGAGAGGGAAATGAATATTTTTCATTTAAGAAAATATTCAAAATATTATTTTGAGGTGAACCAGAGAGGGAATGATAGTTAGAGAGGGAAATGAGGCACTTGGGTGAAAGTCAAGGGGTACCCAAGTGTTTAAGTCCATATGAAAAGATTCAAAACTCCAAATTTCAAAATCAAACCAACTGAAAATCAGGCAAATAGAAGAGGGCAAAAACCAGGCTGTCGCATTACGGATGGGCACCATGGCAGGGGGAGAGTTGGTGTAAGGTCAGACTGGGGGGAGGGATCCGCTGTTTTCCGGAAGGCGAAGGAGCTGCGGAGCGCGCTGCCTGTAATGGAGGTGGAGTTGTGTAGACAACGGTGGCCGCCTAGCGAGGCGGAAATCGAGGCTGCGTGGGGAAGTGGAGACGCCCACATCCTGTCAATCGCCACGCGTCAATCAAGGCCGCAGGCTATTGGGGCCCGCGGTGCTCCGCACTTGCCCTTTGGCTTCGCCCCAAAGCCAAGTCTGAGCACGCCTTGGGCCCGGGGGCTACTGTCGGCGTCCTGGGAACGGGGGTACCCAAACTTGCCTGCCTGCGGCCCAGGGCGTGGCTCCACCAACGGCCTGGTATGGCCCATCTTCAGCAGCAATCTTTCAAGACCCTCGCGAGGGGCCAAGCCTCGCGAGGTGGATGACACCAAGGCCTCCTCAGGGGCGGCCTCACTAGGTTGGCTCCCGAGGAGCGGAGATATCTATGGAAGGGGCACCTCGTCAGGTTCACGTGACGTGAGCCATGACGACCAAAGGCTAGGCGGGCGCCAGCGGGAGTAGAGTACCAGTTGCCTCTTTGGTGCTAAAGGGGAAAGCGCAGGCAAGGAGTCCCGAGGAATCATGCAAAGGTTTCCATATCGGTGCAACGAGACCAAGACCAGCAGGACGGAAGGACGGAGGTCACCGCGGAGCCCACGGCAGCGTCACCACGAGAGCCTTGGCAGGCGGAGACCACCATTATCAGGATAGCTTGTACTAGTTGTCCCCCTTCAAACTTGGCCGTTGTGGGATCCCTTCCCGCCTAAACATTTGGGAAGAGGACCAGGGCCTCTATAAATAGGACTAGCCACCACCTTAGCAAAGGACGGATCATTCAGACCATCCTCGCACACACAAGCTCACCGAGCTCAAGAACACCTCTCCCTAGGAGGCTGTTCATCCTTTGTACTAATTCATCCTCAGCCTACAAGGCAATCCACCACACCACACTAGAGTAGGGTATTACACCACAACGGTGGCCCGAACCAGTATAAACCCTCGTGTCTCTTGTTCTTTGGGTTCGTCGAGCTAGGCCTTGAGATCATTGCGACAGCGAGCTAGGGAGAGAGAGATCTTCGTGCGCAGCCTAGTGTTCGAACCTCAAGGGTTTGCTGGAACCTGTAATCCGACAGAGACTTCAACCCACGAAGGGTAACGGCTGCGTGAGTCCACGGAGGGCTCCACCCACGAAGGGTCCGAAGAATCAACCTTGTCTATCCCACCATGGCCATCGCCCATGAAGGACTTGCCTCACTAGGGTAGATCTTCACGAAGTAGGCGATCTCCTTGCTCGTAAAAACTCCTTGGTTCAACTGCACAATCTTGTCGGAGGCTCCCAAGTGACACCTAACCAATCTAGGAGACACCACTCTCCAAAAGGTAACAGATGGTGTGTTGATGATGAACTCTTTGCTCTTGTGCTTCAAATGATAGTCTCCCCGACACTCAACTCTCTCTCTCATGGATTTGGATTTGGTGGAAAGATGATTTGAGCGGAAAGCAACTTGGGGAAGGCTAGAGATCAATATTCTTGTGGTTGGATTGGAATATCTTGGTCTCAACACATGAGTAGGTGGTTCTCTCTCAGAAAATGTATGCTGGAAGTGTAGGCACGTTTTGATGGCTCTCTCCACGAATGAAGAGTGGGTGGAGGGGTATATATAGCCTCCACACAAAATCTAACCGTCACACACAATTTACCAAACTCGGTGGGACCGAATCATGAAACTCGGTCAGACCGATTTAGTTCAAAATGTGAACGTTAGGCTTTTCGGTGGGACCAACATGTCAACTCGGTGGGACCAATTCCATTAGGGTTATGGCATAACATAATCTTAGTGAGACCGATCACATAAACTTGGTAGGACCGATTTCTGTAATAGGCAAACAGAGAGTTGGTCAGGCAAACTCGGTGGGACCGATTCGCTCATTTCGGTGAGACTGAAACGTTACGAAAGGGAAACAGAGAGTTTGCATTGCAAACTTGGTGGGACCAATCGCTCATCTCGGTTGGGCCAAAATGTTACGAAGGGAAACAGAGAGTTTGCAGTCCCATCTCAGTGAGACCGAGATCCCTATCGGTGAGACCTAAGTGACTAGGGTTTCTGGCAGTGGCTATGTCAAATGAACTCGGTGGCGCGGATAGATCAAATCGGTAGGGCCGAGTTTGACTTTTGCTTTGTGACATATGTGGATATGAGAAAGTGGTTGAGGGCTTTTGGAGCATATCACTAAGCATTTTGAGCAAGCAAGCCATTAAGAAACACCTCATCCCCTTTTAATAGTACTGGCTTTTCCGATGGACTCAATGTGATCTTGGATCACTAAAATGAAAATGTAGAGTCTTGAGCTTGAGCCAATATGTGTCCTTATCATTTTGAGGGGTCCACATTCCTAATCCATGCCATGCCAATCATTGAACTTTCTGAAATGATCATCTTGAAATAGCATTAGTTCAATGAGCTATATGTTGTTAGGAATTACCAAAACCACCCAGGGATAGTTACACTTTCATCTGGTTAATAGGTTAGTCCCAGAAATGATATAAAGTTGCCATAAAATGATTGTAAAACATCCAAGAATGACAATAAAACAACATGAATACTTCATGAATTATAGATACGTTGGAGACGTATCAAACAGCATCCGCGATGGGGACGTCGTCGTTCCCGGCTGGCTCTTCATGTTTGGCAGTATCGTGCTACACGCTGATCCCATTGGCCATCTCGGCTGGGTCGACAGTTTTGCTCCCGGACAGGAGATCAGATTTGGAAACCTAGAGTTCCATACCGACTCCGGGGAGATCTTGCCATTGCAGGGTTCTCGGCTTCTCCCGAAGGACCCACAAGCCCTGAAGCTTCAACTTCAACTTCAGATCCGACTTGAAACTCGAACCCAATCCCTATGCTCGATGGTCTAGGATCTACCTCGGCCGAGCACAACCCCAGGGCGACTTCGAACGCTCTCAGCATATCAACGCTGCAAATTAATCGCGAGTATTCCCAAAACCTAGATCCAATAGATCTGTTGTTATAAAATGGCCAGTCCTCATTCTACGATCGAATCAGACTTAAAGCTGACGACAGGGAAATTTACATCCCGCCCATCACCCACTTCATCTCCACCGTCGGAGACTTGGCCGAGGATTCGTCCCTCCTACCTTTGGAGCGAGGAATGGATGGGATGCAAACTCTCTATCATCTTGCCCCGTCCTCTAGCTCGGACTCCGACCTCCACTCCGGGGAGAATCCGAAGCCTAAATCCGATTCAGCACATGACCTCGAGCCTACACAACTATTCCCAGTCGAGGATCTGAACCCAGATCCCGACACGTCGGGTTCCACGTCGGCCCAAGACTCGACCACTAGGATTAAAAATTTCATGCCACCCACTCCACATCAAGTACCCCCCCCCCAAGTAACTCAGGATGGCCTGACATATGGGATTTAATGTATGTAAAGCAACAACCCGGAGAGTCAGTCCAACAATTTTGGACTAGATTCCTCCTTGTGAAAAACAAGATAGCGGATTGTTGCAGCAAGGAAATTCTTGCGACCTTCTGGCATAACTGCCGAGACGAAGGCATCCTAAATGCCCTTGCCTGTCGCCACATTCAAAACTTCTCGGAGCTCTCTGATTTGGTGTGAAAATACTGCGCCATGGAGGATGCTTGGCAAGCTCGGCAAGAGCAAACTGAGTCAGCCCATGACAAAGAATCCAGACGAGCTCGGGTGAAGCGCGGGCACTCTCACCAGTCAGCTAAATACGATCCTTCTGAGAAGAAGAAGAAACCCCTAGAAGGATCCAGAATGGTCCTTGACGGACTACTAGACAAACCGCACCCTATACACTTTGTCCTGCTCAATACGAACCCAGCCCACAGCCTTCAAGCTTGCTGGGTGGTCAGGCAAGTTGCCAAAAGCGGAGAGGTCATCCTCAGATGCTTACACCCAAATAGAGGACCAACAACAACCTTGGATGATGATGTCGAGATCCTTACGATCAATGAGACGCATTCCTCAAAAAAAACCCAGAGGAAACGAGCCCTTCGAGAGCTCGGTCAAATACACCATGTGGCAGCAACGGACTCATGGACAGACACCCATCACCTTCGGAGAGGGAGACAAGCCGAGGTCCCGCCCTATCCAAGCACCTGCCGCCCTTGTCCTCGATCCCATGGTGGACGGATTTCGACTCCACAAAGTACTAATGGACGGCGGCGGTGGGTTAAACCTCATTTATGAGGACACCTTGGAAAAAATGCAGTTCGATAAATCTCGCATCAAACAAAGCCGCACCATCTTTCGAGGGATCATCCCTAGAGAAGAGGCATACCTCTCTGGCTGACTTAATCTCAATATAGTATTCGGATCTCCCAAGAACTACCGATCTGAGGAATTACTCTTCCACATTGTGCCCTTCGACAACAGTTACCACGCCTTATTAGGGCATGACGCATTCACACGATTCCATGCTATACCACATTACGGGTACATGAAACTCAAGATGCCAGGGCCTAATAGCGTGATCACAGTAACAAGTGATCCGGACAGAGCTCTTCGGGTCGAGAACAAAACAACATTGCTCGCCCTCGAGACACTATCAGAGGCCCTCACAGCCGAGGAATTAACCGTGTTTCGTTCAACCGTGGATAAGGACGATGCCATCCTCGGCAAAAGGCCAAAATCCACATCTTTTAAACCAGCAGAAAAAAATTGTCAAATTTCAAGTGCATCCGATGGACCCTAACAAAACAACATCCATTGGAGCACAGCTGGACCCCGCGGTCGAAGAGGCATTACGCCAATTCCTGCGCGAAAACTAGGACTTTTTTAGAAAGGGGTGTACATCAACTTAATGTGCTAGCAGTACTTATTGTGTTGTCTGTCTGTTTTATTTACACAACATTCAAGATATTTCCATGTCATTGATAAAGACGATGAACGGTTATGTACGATCGATCGGTCTCTCTCTCTCTCTCTAACAAGTTGGACCCGTTGAATTATTTCTTCGCTCGTGACAGCTTTTAATTAGGTTCCACTGTACTCTACTCTTTTTCTTAAGTTATAATTTGAGCTCAGTGGCTTCAAAAAGTTGTACACAAGCCTTGTTTGGGCCATTTTAAGCATCGTTGAATGTGGGACGAGTAGCTATGTAAAATTGTACTGTACTACACAAGCCTTTTTTGTAGAACATCAGCAACGCAACTGTGCCAGAAGTTGTACACAAGACCCTAAAATAAGCACAACCTAGCCTATGTTTCTTTTAATAAAATCCACAACTCAGTTCAATTTTTATACAATAAGATTACCAAGCCGAACTTAAGTTTTTTAATAAAATTCCTAGCTCAATATTAATTTTTTATACGAAATGCTCAGTCTAGACCAACATTGTTTTTCCACCCATCCCAAAAAATGGGTCCATTTCTACTAAAATCAAATGGGTCGTAAATTATCAGAAATAATAAATGGGCTACATGTCCGCAATATTATTTTTTCACCTAGGCCAGTAAATAGGTGTATTCAAATAAATAATCAAATACACTGTAAATACTCAGAAATAGTAAATCGGTATTATTCTTTTTACCCAACTGAAAGTGCTAGTTATCGACTAGAGGGGCGTGAATAGGCGATTTTTATGAAATTCTACAAAACACGGGGGCTTTGAAGACAAACGATAGAAATGAACCTATTGATATGCAGCGGAAGGTAGACTACACTAGACAAGCCATAGTCAAGTAAGTAATGAAGTGAAAGCACGAAGACTATTAGCAGCTAGGTAGTATGGATCAGGATGGAAGATAGTATGAAGCCAAACAACAATAGTCGTCACATAGTGAAGTCAAATAGATTAGGCAAGCATGCAAATGATTTCACAAAGACAAACTGTAAATTAGTGAGGGAGGAGATAGAACCAGTTGCTTGGTGAGGACAAGGATTTGTTGGACCAGTTCCAGTTGCTGTGACAACTGTACGTCTGGTTAGGGAGGCTGAGATTCAACTCAGAAGACCGCGTCTTCACCTTATTCCCCTTGAGCTAAGGACACTTAGTCCTCGCCCAATCATTCTGGTAAGTCTTCAAGGTAGACTTCCAAACCTTCACAGACTTCGTTCACCGGCAATCCACAATGACTCTTGGATGCTCAGAACGCGACGCCTAACCGGCTGGAGGATTCACAGTCCTCAAGTGTAACAAGTCTTCAGGTCACGCGGACAGAAAGACTTCAGTGATGCCTAACACTCTTTGGCTCTGGGTGTTTTGGGCTTTGTCCTCGCAAGGATCTTTCTCTCAAAGGCTTCGAGGTGGGTTGCTCTCAAACGACAAAAGTCGTGCACTAACTCTGAGCAGCCACCAATTTATGGTGTAGGGGGTGGGCTATTTATAGCCACTAGGCAACCCGACCTGATTTGTCCGAAATGACCCTGGGTCACTAAGGAACTGACACGTGTCCAACGGTCAGATTTCAAACACACGCGGCAGCTTGACTTGGGCTACAAGTAAAGCTGACTCATCCAGCTCTGGATAAGATTTGCTCTCATTGTCTTCGCTCGAAGACATAGGATTTGGTTGAGCATCACTTCAATCACTCTGACTTTGTTCACTTGGACCCCACTTAACAGTACGGTGGTTCCTATGACTCAACAAAGAAGAAAAGGAAACTACGAAACAGCTATGTCTTCGCACTCCATAGTCTTCACGTGAATGTCTTCTCGAGTCATAATCTTCGTTCTGAATATGTTCACATACCACCATTGTCTTCACTATCTTCACACATTTTTAGGGGTCATCTCCGGTAGGTAAGCCGAATCGATGAGGGACTACTACCTGTGTTATCCTGCAATTCTCACAAACACATTAGTCCCTCAACCAGGTTTGTCGTCAATACTCCAAAACCAACTAGGCGTGGCACTAGATGCACTTACAATCTCCCCCTTTTTGGTGATTGATGACAAACTGATTGAAGTTTTCAACGGGGATAAAAGTATGTGAAATAGTAAGGGTTAAGGTATTGTCTTCATAAGTAGCAAAAGGCTCCCCCTGAAGATGTGCATATAAATAGTTTGCGTTTGAATGCAAATGCACATGGCAGGTTTTACTTGTGGAGATCCTCTTCAACTTATGAAGACAATTCATCATGCATGAAAGGATATAACGAAGATAATGACATGCATAATGAAAAATGGACGTCTGCGGAATGACTTCGTGCGGAATTTATCATCGCACATGCGGAATTTATCGTCGCATCACATAGTTGACAGAAAAGGTAGCAGACGACCATCAAGTTTAAGTGTTACAACTCAATGAACCAAATGTATCAAAAGCGAGAGTTGTAAACACTTGGCAAAAAGTATAGCAACCACCCATAAGGACCCGCTTGAAGACTATCAACTCATATGCTTCTCCCCCTTTTGTCAGTAAGGACCAAAAAGGTTTGAAGACATAGAGCTTCTACTCGTTCCCATGAGGAGTAGGTGAAGGTGCAGGGTCGACGTTGGAGTCCGGGGGTGCAGAAGAACTTGGTGCAGTGTCGATACGCGGCAAAGTAGCATCATCTTCATCATCGATGACTCTGGCATTGACAGTTGCCGCTGAGGAGGAGTACTCAGAGTCTTCGAGAGAGGGAGTTCGACGCAAGACAGCGTTCCTGGGAGGAGTGGAATCAAATTTGAATCGCTCTGTGAAGCCATCCTGTTGAAGATCATCTTCAGAGCTTAGCAATGTCAGACTCTTCCACGACCGGCGACAGGTTTCATGAGTGACAAATGCATTCTTGGTGGCAAGATTTCAAATGCGATTAACATCCACCAAGAGGCTCTGCATCTGACACTTGAGCCAGTCATGATGCTTATCCTGTTTTTGATGTAATGCCACAAGAAGCTCTCGGTCATTGAGAACGCGAGATCGCTTCCAAGGCCTTTGAGCAATAGTGCTTTCAGTGGCTTCAGTTGTTGCACGATGAGGTGCACGAGTAGTACCAGCCAGAGGATAAACTCGAGTAGCAGCAAGAACTCCTTCAATAGGTTGGGTGAAGCTTTGGTGATCTGCATTGTGAAGATATATAGGCTCCTTGGCAGGTTCAGGGTAGATGGCTTCGACAGACATATCAACCTCTGGCAAGAAGATAAGGTAGTTGCGCGCAGAGGGCTGATAGTTGATAGAAGTGTGAAGCTTGATATGAGGCGCATTACCCATGGAGCATAAAACTTCAGACCAAATAGATTAGAGCCAGATGCAGCAAGTTTCCTGATGAAGAAATCCTGAGCATTGAAGCTGATGCCATTGAGGATATAGAAAACCAATGTCTTCACTGCTCCTTCAAGCTTCGCTGCAGGAGAATGTCCTTTGACAGGCCATAGAGTTCACCGTATGATATGATAAATGGTGCGGGGCAGATACTCCAGGTCTTCAACAAAGAATTCCGTTGGATATTCAGCATCTCTTGGCAGTGGCTTCATCATGCTCAGCATTTGGCTCATGTTCGGCTCAGGCTTCTGGAATATGCTCTCCAAAGCATTGCGGTGAAGCTGACAACCAGGTTCATAGAGTTCACCTGGAGTGGGCAGGGCAGTAAGCTCAATAATATCTTGGGCTTTGGCTTCATGGTGTACATTGTCTGTCATCCACTCAAGGACACAAGTCTTTGGATCCCTGTTGTAGCCGCGAATGTGAAGAGTGGCATAGAATTGTAGCAGAAGCTCCTCATTCCAATTTTCTTTGTCGGTCACAAACTGCAGAAGACCAGCGTCTCTGAAGCAGTCTAGGGCTTCTTCCAAGTAGGGCAGGCCAGCAATGGCTTCGCAGTCTAGACGCATATGGGGAAAAATGCGCCCTTGATGTATGAGACACAAGAATAATAATTGCGCTGCTGATAGCTCCAGAACCGATCAGATGAAATTCTTGGCTTCGAATATGAGTTCTTGGCACTATCAAAGAAGGTGTTGTGTGCTTTGAAGCCATTCACATTGAACGATCCCGGCAAAGACGCAGTACCTGGAAACCTTGGCAGCCTGGGCTTTGGCTTCTGGACCTGAGGCCTGTGCTCCACATGATAGTCAAATTGTGGTCCGGGAGCAGGAGGAGGAACCACAATAGGCCATCGAACCATGACAGGTTGGCCGCGGTCAAATGTCAGCTCAATAGTGTGAGGCCTTGGAGGCGGTACAGGAGCATTGACATTGACATGGGCTTCAAGCTGCACAATGGCTTCAGGTGCAAGATTAGCTTCAGGCACCATATTCACTTCAGGCGCCACATTAGCTTCAGCCATGACAACGTCGTTGGCTTCAGTAGTGTTTTGGGTGGCCGCCTCAGTGTTTTCAACCTCCACTTGAGTAGCTGGAGGGTCGGGCACTGACTCGTTCTCCTCGAGAACAAATTCTTGGTTAGTAGGGGGTGTGGCAATGCGCTCTTCTCCTTGACGGGGTTCTTGTTGGTCATCGGCTGATGCAGCCGGAATGTCTTCACCAGCTTTTGCTTCAGACTGAGAGACGTTCGCATTTGGAGTGGCGTCAGGAAACACTTGTCGTACCACTTAGTTGTTTTGCACTTCTCCTTCTGGAACGCTCGGCAGAGCAACTTGTGGCCTTGGTCCTTTGCGAAGCCTGCGGAATGCGGGCGGCGCTTTTGGAGAGGGAGTTGGCTGGACCACATAGTCGTCATCGTCAAGCACCGGAGTGGTTACTTGAGGTGGGGGAGTACTGGGTGATTCTTGACTTGGTGTGTCTTGTTGGGGGTGATCAGCCCACGATGCATCCTGAGCGATTGGCGTCAAGGGACGACCAATGCTGATGAATTTGTTGTTCGTGAGAACAAGCGATGATACTGGTTGGTACTCGATCTGAGGAAGGACTTCATCATCATCTACATTGTCTTGATGACCAATGTCTTCAGCTGTGATGGGGTCAACAGCTGGAATGTCTTCAGCTTTAGGAGCTTCTGTGGAAGCAGGCTCATGAAGTACTAGCTGACGCTCTTGGTTTGCGGCTGTAGGACGAGCAACTGAGATGGGTTCGACAACAAGGGGCTCTGAGGGAGCAGCCCGATCTTTCTTCGAAGACTTTGTCTTCCTCTTCTTGGTCCGGGGAGCATCGTCAGTGGCATTCTTGCTCTTGCGCTTTCTGGCTTTAGCCTCAGCTGCCCTTGTCTTCTTCAGTTCTGAAGCGGCTGTGGGGACCTTAGGCTTCGAGCCTGTCATGCTGGCCGGGAAGATAATGCGAGGTGCTTCCCGCCCTGATGCTTTAGCTTGGGCCACAACAGGCTTCTTCTTTTTCGCAGCCAACTTGGGGTCGATGCCAGGATGCCCAAGTGCCTTGCGCTTTTCGGCTTCACCGTGAAATTGAACACATTTACTGGCGGAGAGTTTCATCCGCTCTCTTGATCCTTTAGCTTCTTCACGTTTCTTGTGAAACTCCTCCTTGAGCTCATGCAGCATCTTCTTGAAGCTTTGAACATCAGCCACGCTGAGATTGGCCATGTTCCTCTTGAATTGAGCTTTCTCATGATCAATCTTGTTTTTCAGTTCAACGATCTTCTGAGCCAGAGCCAGCTCATTAGCAATGGCACTGTGGAAAGAGACACTGATGCCAATTGGAAGCTCAAGGTCATCGATGCTGATGCTTGGGTTTTCAAACCATTCATCAATGAAGTTATTCAAGATATCCACATCAAAGAGGGGCAGATCGTTGAAGATCTCCGCCTCTTGCTTGCTCTTTATCAGGAGCTCAAGAGCATCATCACCAAGATCTTCGTCACTTGATAGATCAATGGCTTCATTTTCGTTCCTCAGAACAGCAGCTGGGGTCAGTTCTTGCCTGGTACTCTTGATGAGCTTCTTCTGCTTTGAAGACTTCTCGGTCTTCTTGGAGATGCGAGAATGATCTTCAGACTGCTCACTTGCTTCAGGAGGTGCAGTGGCAAGTGGCTTCGCACGTGAAGCTTTAGGTGCAGTAGAGGGCTTTGAAGCATTTGTTCTCTTCTGCTTCTGTGGCTTAGGTGGAGTAGCCGCTTCATCAATATCAGCGTCATCATTAGAGTGCTCCACGGCTGCCCCCGAACAGCAATGTGAGTGATGAGACCTTCGAGGTTGTAGAAGGGGCCGATGACATTGGGTTCAGCATCACGTGTGCCATCATCTCGAGGAGCAGATGGACCGGGGTTGAAGTCGAGTCCAAATTCTTTATTGTTCTTCACAGCAGAATCCTTGGCAAACTTGTAGTTGCGCTTGAACAGATTGTCATCGCGACACCATAGCAGAGAGGATGGGTGGGCATTCTTGGGCTGTGGTCCTCTGACCATGGAAGGATAGAAGCCTTGAACAATGGCTTCGGACTTGGACTTGGGTTGAAGATTCTTCTAGAGAATATCTCCCCAAGGTCGCTTGATGGCATTCTTCTCCGCATACTCTGCAGTCACACATCTGTACAGAAACCATTGTTCAGCCCAGTATCTGCGAATCCATTGGATTCGAGTCTTGCGTTCGCCATAGGTTTCTTCAGGATCTGTCTTGTACATTTCATACAGATCAGGTGGGAAATCTTTGGATGTATTCCCACGGTGCTGTCTGCCGCCCTTTCTTGCTGACTTTTCTGTGGCCATGAAGTTCAGACTGAACAGCTTCAGAACTTGCAAAGGCTTCCGTCTGCTGGTCAGATAGGAACTAGCTCCAGGAGAATTGATGTGACGCTGTAAGAACTCTGCAAATGAATGCATACTATGAGAACCAAGGGATTCTCCCACGGACATGTACCTGTGACAACATTAGAGATGCGAGGGAAGGGGAAGAGGTCATATGCATTCTTAGAAGATTTTGAAGATAAATCAGTTTGAAGACATTGACCTCACAGCGCGAAGACATTCACTTATTTGTTGAGAGTTTGTTCCAGATTTGTACGAATCCAAGAATAGGTACAAGTGAGGAATCTAACTAGTTGTGAAGCATAAGTGAATATACTAGGCATGATATGAGATGCAGAACAGGATAGATCCAATGTTGTAGGTTTAGAAACCACTTTTGGTGGAGAAGGATGGATCTATCGGATCAAAAAGGCAGTAAAAGGTAAGTTTTAATTACCACACGAAGAACTGCTAGACGGAGTGGAGTGGGAGGCCGAGCAGTTCAATCTCCCGTGCCCTAACTTGGCGACGGAAGACACCTACGGCGGCGGCGAAGGAGACAAGGTCCGCGGCCGGCATGAGGACGGCGTCGGTGAGGTCACGGAAGCTAAGCACTTCGTCGCCGGCGTCGTCGAGAGCTAGTTGTGGCGCTAGGGTTTGTGTGAGGTGGAGAGGTGGGAGAAGGATTTTGACCGCGATGTGATGTGTATTTATAAGGAAAGGGATAGCACAGCGCAATTACGCAGCTGCCCCTGGCGGTTCACATCTGAGGGACACGTGGCAAACATGCAACACATTGGAAGTTGTTCCATGTTCCCACGCACGCCTGGACTGTCGGGTGGTCGTTCCGGCTTGTCCGGGTTTCAGGCAATTAGGATATAGCATTTAAAACAGATTCAACCTTTGTCTCTGTATCTTCTGCTGACAAGGACACAGAGAAGACATTCGACGGTTTCAATAGGATGCATATGATTTGGATAGATAGAGTTTGAGGTTGAAGCATAGAAGAGGTTAGGGTCCGATCACATTCACTTAGAACAAAAGATTCAAGCAAGAAGACATAGCTATAAGTGAATGCTGTATAGGACAGAGCACGAATATATGTATAAATTTGAATAGGACCAAATCAACATTGTGAAGATAAATATGAATTCAAATCAATGTTGAAGAAAAATCAAATGCGAAGACTTTGCAAATGAGACGCCCAATGAAACACTTCAAACAAAGATTTGGTGGTGGCGTTACCCACCGTGTAGGAAGTATTAGACCCAGACACGGCGCACAATTATCGTGGCGCTCCGAAGTCAAATTTCGCATTTATGTACTCACACTTAGAGTGTATGTCTTCATTGATCGAAGACATACTTTACTTTGTGTGTTGCACATCTAAGTAATCAATATGCATAAGTGTTAGGATGTGTATCCAATTACAGGACATTTGAGGATTCTAAGATATTTAGCTCACACCGCAGCTTGCAAAACCTTTTCTCATCCAAGGGCTTCGTGAAGATATCTGCCAATTGCTCTTCAGTGTTGACGTGAATGGTATCAATATCTTCCTTCATGACATGATCTCTGAGAAAGTGATGCCGAATTTCAATGTGCTTTGTCTTCGAGTGTTGAACTGGGTTGTTGGCAATCTTGATGGCGCTTTCATTATCGCAGTAGAGTGGCACTTGCTTCAGATGGATGCCATAGTCCTTGAGAGTTTGCTTCATCCATAGAAGCTGAGCGCAGCACGATCCAGCAGCAATGTATTCAGATTCAGCAGTGGAGAGAGACACACAGTTCTGCTTCTTTGAAGACCAACAGACAAGTGATCGTCCCAGAAAGTGACATGTGCCGGAAGTGGACTTGCGATCAACCTTGTCACCAGCATAATCAGCATCTGAGAATCCAACTAGATCAAATTTTGAGCCCTTTGGATACCATAATCCTAGTGTTGGGGTGTAAGCCAAATATCGAAGAATTCGCTTCACAGCTAAGTGATGCGATTCCTTTGGTGCCGCTTGGAATCGGGCACACATGCAAACACTAAGCATGATATCTGGCCTAGATGCACATAAATAAAGTAAAGAACCAATCATGGAGTGGTATACCTTTTGATCGAACTCTTTACCATTGGCGTCAGGACCCACATGACTTTTGGTTGGCATTGGCGTCGTGTAACCTTTGCAATCTTGCATTCCAAACTTCTTCAGGCAGTCTTTGAGGTATTTCTCTTGAGATATGAAGATGTTGTTGCTTTGCTGACGAATTTGAAGACCTAGGAAGAACTTCAGTTCACCCATCATGGACATCTGATATTGCTCTTGCATCATGTGTCCAAACTCATCGTTGTATTTCTGGTTAGTGCAGCCGAAGATAATGTCATCCACATAAATTTGGCACACAAACAGTTCTCCACCATATGTCTTCGTGAAGAGAGTGGGATCCAGGGAACCAGGTTTGAAGCCTTTGCTCTTCAGGAAGTCTTTCAATGTGTCATACCAAGCACGAGGGGCTTGTTTGAGGCCATACAGTGCCTTTTTGAGCTTGTATACCATGTCAGGATGTTTTGGATCTTCAAGCCAGGTGGTTGTGCAACATACACTTCTTCTTCAATCTTGCCATTGAGAAAAGCACTCTTCACATCCATTTGGTACAGGAGGATGTTGTGATGGTTGGCTTCGGCTAGCAGTATGCGAATGGCTTCAAGCCTAGCCACGGGAGCAAACGTTTCATCGAAGTCAATCCCTTCAACTTGAGTGTATCCTTGAGCAACGAGACGAGCCTTGTTTCTTACCACTTGACCATGCTCATCTTGTTTGTTGCGATAGATCCATTTGGTGCCAATGATATTGTGCTTGCGAGGGTCAGGACGCTTGACTAATTCGCACACATTGTTCAGCTCGAACTGTTGAAGCCCTTCTTGCATAGCTTGAATCCATTCAGGTTCCATAAAGGCTTCAGCAACTTTCTTGGGTTCAGATATTGAGACAAATGCAAAGTGCCCACAGAAATTTGCTAGTTGCGTTGCTCTTGAACGAGTGAGTGGACCAGGTGTATTGATGCTATCAATTATCTTCTCAATATGTACTTCATTTGCAACACGAGGATGAACTGGACGAAGATTTTGCTCTTGCTGATCATTGTCTTCATTTTGAGCATTGGCTTCAGGCTGAGCATTGTCTTCAGGTTGATTAGGCGCAGAAATGATAAGTTCCTCTTCAGCCTGTGCCTCTGAAGGTATGATTTCTCCAGTTCCCATATGCTTGATGGATTCACTAGGTGAAACTTCATCTAGCACATTTGGCAGGTGCTCTCTTTGCGAGCCGTTAGTCTCATCGAACCGCACATCCACAGTTTCAACCACTTTATAGTGAAAGAGGTTGAAGACTCTGTAGGAGTGCGAGTCCTTTCCGTAACCAAGCATAAAACCTTCATGTGCTTTCGGTGCAAATTTTGAAGTGTGATGTGGATCCTTGATCCAGCACCTAGCACCAAATACTCTGAAGTAGCTTACATTTGGCTTCTTACCAGTCAGGAGCTCATAGGATGTCTTCTTCAGAAGCTTGTGAAGATAAACACGGTTGATGACGTGGCATGCAGTATCAATGGCTTCGGGACAGAACTTTCTTGGAGTCTTGTATTCATCAAGCATCGTCCGAGCCATCTCAATGAGTGTCCTGTTCTTGCGCTCCACGATGTCACTCTGCTGAGGTGTGTATGGAGCAGAGAACTCATGAGTGATGCCTAATGTATCCAGGTAAAGGTTGAGGCTGGTGTTCTTGAATTCTGTGCCATTGTCACTTCTGATGTGCTTGATCTTGATGTCATAGTTCGTCATGGCACGATTGGCAAAGCATCCGAAGACACCCTGCACTTCATTCAGAGGATTATATGCACGCATGTATATCTTGAATAATCATCAACAATGACGAAGCCATAGAGGCAAGCAGTGGTAGTAAGAGTAGAGTAGTGAGTAGGGCCAAATAAGTCCATGTGTAGCAGCTCGAAGGGTTGAGATGTTGTCATGATTGTCTTCGAGGGATGCTTGGCCCTCGTCATCTTTCCAGCTTCGCAGGCACCACACAGATGATCCTTCTTGAACTTGACACCCTCGATGTCTATGACGTGTTTCTTTGTGAGAGTGTATAAGTTCCTCATGCCAGCATGCCCTAGCCTCCGATGCCAGAGCCAGCACTCTGAAGCTTTTGCTAGAAGACATACGGCCAACTGTGGTCCTACTGAGAAATCTACCATATACAGGTAATCTTTCCGATACCCTTCAAAGACTAGAGACTCGTCAGATTCCATTAGAACAAGGCAACGATATTTTCCAAATATCACAATCATGTTTAAGTCACAAAGCATTAAAACAGACATTAAGTTGAAACCAAGGGATTCAACAAGCATCACTTTATCCATGTGCCGATCCTTTGAGATTGCAACTCTACCTAGACCCAATACCTTGCTTTTACCAGTGTCAGCAAATGTGATGTGACTCTTGTCAGATGGACGTAAGGTTGAGTCCATGAGAAGACTTCGATCACCAGTCATATGATTAGTGCATCCACTGTCCATAATCCATTCTGAAGCATGTGGTGTCATACCCTACAGTACAGTTAGGGGGATAGGCTTCACCAAGGGTATTGTGAAGCAAAAACATTTGACGGACAAGCGGATTATGAAAGGTTAGGACTGATAGGATGATTGGCAAGCGATTCAGGAACAAAATACATAGTAAGACCATTTGGGCATTTTATCTTGCGCCCCACAAGATGTTTTAGGTCCCCAGCATAAGCATCAGACGCCTTTGATTTCCGGCTGGAGACCTTTCCCTGCAAAAAAGAGTTAAGTTTTCTTAACCACCCACATTTTCAGGGGTGGCTTCGAAACAATGAGTCTAAGTGCAGCATCTGAGAACTTCGGCTTTGGAGCCCTAGCAAATAGCCTTGCGGGAGGTGAATCTCTACCTAATAATAAAGGACGGAAGCTTTCATAGTTTTCCATACGTCGCCCCTTTATATTCGTTAATTATATGTTAATCATAAAGATTGACGGCTAAGTTCTTTTTTATATTTTTTCAATCTTTGAAAAGGTAAGGTTTTCCTGGCCTGGCGATCTTGCCGGCCTAGCAATCTATTTTCTTTCCTATTTTTCCTAAAAAAGGAGGAACAGAACCCTTCCCATCTTCCCTTCCATCTATCTCTCTTCCCAAAATCCCTCGTGGGAAACCCTGGGCCGCGCGGCAGGAGACGGGCTGCCGCGAGAACGTCTTGATATGCTGCGTGTACCTACATCTTCTGTCTGTCCCAGTAAAACTAGATCGGATGGCAAAGCATAGTTGCGGCCGCTACTGTTGCACCGGAGAAGGTTGCCCAGCTGAAGGCTCCTACGGCAGATGTGGCCTCGGCTCCGCGCGCCTCGGGTTGTGGGACG
Source organism: Triticum aestivum (assembly GCF_018294505.1). NCBI lineage: Eukaryota > Viridiplantae > Streptophyta > Magnoliopsida > Poales > Poaceae > Triticum > Triticum aestivum. The sequence continues at coordinate 112,572,366 of NC_057799.1, read as the reverse complement.
CCGCGGGGGCCGTCGAGACCTACGAAAAGGGGCTCGCCCTCGACCCCTCCAACGCAGCCCTAAGGACGGGCTCGCCCAGGATCTGTTGACCCTCCCCCGCCGCCCGGCCTCCGGCGCCGACGCCATTGGCAAGATTTTCCAAGGGCCCGGCCTCTGGAGCAAGATCGCCGCCGACCCCACCACGCGCGCCTACCTCGACCAGCCCAACTTCATGCAGATGCTGCGGATCTATAGCAGAACACCGGCAACCTCAACAACTACCTCTCCGACAGTCCGACCCCCGCATGATGCAGGTGCTCAGCTCATGCTTAACGTGAGGGTCCAGAACTAGAACTATGAGGCCTCCCAGCCGGCACCGATGCCGGCTAAGTCGTCCCCGCCGCTGCCACAGCAGCAGCAGAAGCAGCCCGAGACCAAGCTGACGGAGCCGGAGCCCGAACCAGTGGAGATGACCTATGAGGAGAAGGAGCGGAAGGAGAGGAAGGCGGCGGCGCAGAAGGCCGCTGCTGATTCAACCACGCCGAGGAAGAGCAGGCGATGACGAGCCGCGCAAGAGAGGTCCACTATCGTACACGCATGTTATCTGCTGATCCTACTCATGCAGGTACGCACTGATTTGTTTTTTCCTGTTGGTTTGTGTGGCACATATTGGAATTGCCTTCTGCTGGGAAGGGGCCAACAGACAGGGGAAATAAGCCTAAGCTCGCAATCTCCATATGCTGCTACATCGGATGTTGATGCTACTGCGGTGGGCAAATCTGGTGATGACTGTACTGGTGGGGTAGGTGTTCTAAGAGACCATGAAGTTGGCAAAAAATGGAAGTGCTGCTGTATCGGATGCTGATGCTCCTACAGTGGGCAAATCTGGTGATGCTTGCACTGATGGGGAAGGTGTTCTAGGAGATATACTTTAAATTAGAAGAAAGATTCGAAAATCTTGTGAGGATGAGAGCACTTCTGCGAAAATTAATTATTCAATTGTATGCTGCTAATGAAATATTTCAACAGGCCTACGATAATTAGATTGAGCTGAGACGGAACCAAGCAACGAGAAGATAAGAAGCTTCTTGTATTAGAGACTTGTAGTGTCCATTCTGCAGATCATCAATATTTTTGTACTAAATAAAGCTGGATGAGAAGGTATGTAGGATTAGTTCCAAGTGTACCTGATTACATGGATTGATAGATTGACTTCATGTTAGCAATAAGATAATCCTTTATTTAGTGTCATTTGTCATCAGTTTACGAAGTGTATCTCCAGGCCTGCTATCTTTCGTGCACCTATACCGCTTATATGTATGGATTATTTGTAATATGCTATTATGTTTATTGTCTGCCTTAGTGATGGATGCAGGGAAGCTAAGTTTCCTTTGTTAGCAGACATACTACTTCGTTAGTGACTACCGACGCATATTTTCAGCCATGTTGCGTATCCTCGCAATGGGGAAGAATATGGTGGCCCTGTTCAGCTACTCACACCAGAATCGAAGAGACGTCATCATTTCAACCACCAAGAGGACACCAAACATGTGCTTGGTGTGCGGCAAATTTGACAATTTTAACCTATAAACGAAATCAAATCACAGAATGAACTGGTTGCGAAACTATTTCACACCCCTGACCCTTTTGTGTAGCGCCCGCCACGCCGACGCCACACCCTACGGTGCAGCGCCTAGCTCCGGGGCGTTGCACCTCTGTCCACCGTGGCAGCCCATGGGCCCGCACCCATTAGTGCAACGCCTCCGAGCTAGGCGCCGCACATGTAATGTGCAGCGCCTAGCCGCTAGGCGCTACACGTGTAATGTGCAGCGCCTAGCCGCTAGGCGCTGCACTGTGACTTATCTGCAAACGCGCCAGCCCTCTCCTCCCGCACCCTCCCCATTGGCAGTTACAGAAAAACAGGGCGGCGGCCATCTGCACTCCCCCTCTCAATCCCCTCTCCCAAATCCTTCCGATCCGACGATTTGGTCCGTGCATTTGTTCACCAATCCATCGTAGAAGGTACTCTCCTCCGATCTCCTTCTTTCTATCCATAGAAAATATTATATTTTGAAGATTTGGGGAACCCTTGTTTGAATCTTGCATGTATTAGATTTGGGCAACTTTTGTTTGAATCTTGCATATATTAGATTTGGGGAACCCTTGTTAGATTAGAATGTGGTTTGGATAGATAGGTTGACATGTTATTTATATAGTTTGGATACATAGATTGACATGTTATTTCTATGGAGAAGTAGATTGACATGTTATTTGTATGGAGAAGTAGATTGACATGTTATAGTTTGGATACATAGATTGACATGTTATATGTATGAAGTAGGCCCAAGTAGGGGGAAGCACCATATGCTTTGGATCTTGCATGTAGTAGGCCTACTTTAGTTTTTTTGAATTGAAAAGATAATTGTGTTGACAAGAATGCTTTGTTGAAATTGTTAGGATGGTTTGGCTTCTCGATGATCATTGGGACAAACAACACCGGTCGTACGCTATGTCGGTGCAGCAGCGGGTAATACTGAAAGTGGCCGGTGTTATGAATTTCGTATGTTTTTTCAAACACAAATGCCCCATATGTAATGTTATGATTTGTTTGTTTGCAGGAGCTTGCACCTCTGAAGCTTCGGTCTCACGGGATCAGCCTTGGAGGGATGCGCTATGATGAGCGGTACGCACCTTATGTTACGGAGGCAGGACTTCTCCCTTTCATTGAGTTGGTCCGCCGGTCGACGCCACCCAACAATGCTGCAGCACTCACCGCGCTTATTGATCATTGGAGGCCGGAGACACACACTTTCCATCTTCTGACCGGGGAGATGACCGTGACGCTGCAGGATATTGCTATGATCACCGGTCTTCCTATCGATGGCAATCCTTTATGTATGAACACCGATTCTGAAGGGTGGCGCGCGCAGATGTATGCCCTTATCGGTATGGTTCCTCCGGAGCCTCGGGAGCCAGAAAGGGAAGATAAGAAGAAGGAAAGAGTCGCAGCGGGCGCTACTTTCACGTGGATATCATCGAACTTCGCTCATTGCCCCGATGATGCTAATGAGGACATGGTGAAGACATATGCTCGTGTCTACATGTGGTACGTGATATCGAGGACAATGTTTGCTGATGGCACAGGCAAGAATGCTCCATGGATGTGGCTGAAGGCGTTGACCGTCTTCGATAGCAAATGGAGTTGGGGTTCGGCGACACTAGCTTACTTGTATCGACAGGTATGAAGTTGTTTCCTTTTCACTTCATTGATACATTATCAATGCGCTCTTGCGGCAAATTTGACCATGTTCTTTTTTATGTGCAGTTGGACGATGCCAGTTGTAGGCACACTGGAGGTATTGGTGGTTGTCTGCTCGCACTTTCCATATGGAGCTGGGAGCGTTTGCCGGTTGGACGACCTAAGACCGTGAAGTATGAGGATTGGGACGATAAAGACGACCCACTACGGCTCCCCACTTGGGCTTACAAGTGGGATGTGTTAAATGAGACGATGGATGATCCCTCGGTAATGTACAAGTTGTACAAGAGCGAGCTGGACGCGATCACGCCTGAGCAGGTGAACCGATCTTGCATAAGTGATTATCATGCTTGTATCTTCACTCGATATCAATTTTGCATTCAATCCCATTTTGCAGGTGGAATGGGAGCCGTATGGAAAAGGAGAGAGTTTTGGTAACCCTATAGAGTTCAAGCTTAATCCGATGTGCATTAGGGATAGGGATCTCTGGCATATGCGGTGCCCACTGATATGCAACTGGGCGGTTGAGCTTCACCTGCCACATCGGGTGTTCCGCCAGTTTGGTTTGTTCCAGCCACACCCGCCGGAGTGGGAGGACACGGACAAGTTGCTACATGCGTAAGATATAATTAACCTTGAGCACTTAGCAGCTTCTCGACGGTTTCGATGATGCTAATATTCTGTTTCTAACTTGCAGGTTGGATAGGAAAAAGCAGCGGAAGATCAAGGATTGGGCCAGCCATCACAGGAAGTATGTCGTGCAGTTCGCTCTTAGTGTGGAGCAAGAAAGGGCTGGAAAACGAGCCCAGCTTCGTGAGCACTGCCCGATCGCGTTCAACAACTATCTCGCATGGTTTCTTGCAAGTACCTGCGTGGAGGTATGCCAGCCGGCGTACGCTGAGGAGATTCTGGAAGAACCCACCATTTTTGATGAGGTAGCCCAGCACCAGTACAACGCATTAGTCAGGAAAGGCAACTCGGTGATCCCTTCAGCTCCAATGATGAACTTTGTGGTAAGCCCTTTTTGCTTTTCCATTCGCACTTTTCACATCTTCGCTTGCCTAACACTTTGATACCGTTTCTGTTCATAGCGTGCCCAGATCAAGAAAGCAGCTGACGAGACCAAGACTATTCTGGAAACAACACCGGCTGGCAAAAGCGATGGGGAAGGTGCACTTCGAGAATTCATTAAGGTTCACATCTCCTTCAAACTAGCACTTAACATTTGTTGGTACGTTCCATGTCTCATTCACTTGTACATGTTGCAGCGCCAGGGCCAAAAGTTAAGGCGGCTATCAAACCTTTTCGGTTGTCGTGACCCCGAGTATGTATCACCAGAACGGTCTAGGTCGGCGACACCATCAGATCCTGCTTCGGGGCAGAGCCATGGTGAACCTTTCGAGGATGAGGATGTGGGTGCGGTCACCCAAGAAATATGTCATGACGATATATATCCATTTGTTGATGCATTGCTAACTATATCCTCACACACGGTCTTTCCATATCTTTTGTTGATGCATAGGTTGCTGATGATATGACCTTGGGGACGTACCGGGCTCGGTCTGCATACGAATTGAAGCCTAGGAGGGGAATCAACAAGTACACACCTGAAGACTTCACCCAAAGAGGCAAAAGGACGGTCGGCACCTCGCGGATGGCGGCTTTGGATGACTATTTGGATGACGATGTCGAACCGGAGGCGGAGCCGGAGCCGGAGCGGGTTCCTCTTCCTAGGAAGGTGAAGAAGATAAGCGTCAAGAGGGGGGAGGACCCAGCAAGCGTGGAAAGCACTAGTCATCTTAGTTTTTTTATAATGTTGAACTTCGAGTGCGAATTGTTATGTCGTTGAACTTGGAGTGGTCGTACCTTTTATGTCGTTGAACTTGGAGTGGTGGTAGCTCTATGGTCAACTGGAACTTATTGTGATGGTTCTTTTCTAAGAAATGATGTCTTTTGTGAACCCTTTTTGAACCTGAATGTTTGTTATACTAATTGTTGAACTGTGGCTGAAAAAGACCCAGTAGAGGGGGGGAGGAGGCACGGTAGGTAAGCCTCAAGTTTCAGGCAAAAAAATTGCTAAGTGTTTGTGTAGCGCCCAGCACGGAGGCGCCACACTCTACAGTGCAACGCCTGAAGCTAGGCGTTGCACTGTAGAGTGTGGCGCCTCCGTGCTAGGCGCTGCATATGTCTGTAACTAGCCATACTTCTGTTGCTTTCTGGATAGCTACAGACATATGCAGCGCCTAGCTTGGAGGCGCCGCACTCTACAGTGCAACGCCTAGCTCGCAGGCGCTGCACTATAGAGTGTGGCGCCTCCAAGCTAGGCGCTGCACATGTCTGCAACTAGCCATACTTCTGTTGCTTTTCTGGATAGCTACAGACATGTGCAGCGCCTAGCTTGGAGGCGCCGCACTCTACAGTGCAACGCCTAGCTCGCAGGCGTTGCACTGTAGAGTGTGGCGCCTCCAAGCTAGGCGCTGCACATGTCTGTAACTAGCCATACTTCTGTTGCTTGCTGGATAGCTACAGACATGTGCAGCGCCTAGCTTGGAGGCGCCGCACTCTACAGTGCAACGCCTGCGGGCTAGGCGGGCGTTGCACTGTAGAGTGCGGCGCCTCCGAGCTAGGCGCTGCACATGTCTATAGCTATCCAGAGTGCAACAGAAGGTATGCCTCCAGTTTCAGGCAAAAATTTCGCTAAGTGTTTGTGCAGCGCCTAGCACGGAGGCGCCGCACTATACAGTGCAGCACCTAGCCCCCAGGCGCTACACTGTACAGTGTGGCGCCTCCTGGCTAGGCGCTGCACTAGTCTGTAGCTATGCAGCTAGAACAGAAGGTACTTTACAGTTTGAGGCACTTGGACTTGGACTTAGTGAATTTTTTAGCTATCCAGAGAGCCACAGCAGCTAGGCGCCACATGGTAGATTGCAGCGCCCAAGTACTTCACGACACATAGTAGTTCATAACACATAGTACTTCACGACACATAGTAGTTCTTACAACCAAATCAAAGAGGAGACATAGTAGTTCACCGCACATAGAAGTTCACACAACCAAATCGAGGAGGAGACATAGTAGTTCACGGCACATAGTAGTTCACAACCAAATCACATTGGAGACATAGTAGTTCACAACCAAATCGAAGAGGAGACATAGCTCTATTGCGTAGAGCAAGGCCCCTTTCCCTTCTTCTTCTTCCTCTCTTCTTCCTCTTCCTCCTCCCTTTTTCTTATGAGGTGAGCCTCCTTGACCACCCTCTCCATGAATATCTGATTGTCCCTCTCTTCTTTTTCAGCTACAATTGCCCAAAGCTTCATGGTTCTTTCTTCAAAATCCTGTTGACGCTTCTTCTGTGCCTCCTCAACTTTCCTCATCAACGCTTGCTCCCTAGCGCGCATCGCATTTGCCGCACTCTGTTTCTGCTTCCTCTCCTTCTCAAGCTCCTCTTCCTTCTTCTTCTTTAGCTTGGCTGCATCCTCCTCTCTAAGCTTCTTCGCAGCCTTCTCCCACCATCCGGCCATCTCATCTTCGCCATCCTCCTTCATCGTTGGTTTGTTGGGTTGGGAAGCCGCCATACCTACAATGAGTGGAACATAACGGTTAGTAAGGACAATAAGAACAAATGGAAGCACATATGAAAAAGAAGAACATATGAAAAAACAAGAACATATGATACATTATAGTTAGTGAGGAACATACGGAAACGGTCCATCTAGGTATCCAAACATTCCTCTATAACGAACTTGCGCTTGTCCATCACCACGGCCAAGTCCACCACCAAGGCCAAGACCATCACCAAGGCCGAGACCATCACCACGGCCATTACCACCACGTCGAGCTCTTCCACCACCACGGCCGAGACCACCACCACCACCTCTACCACCACCACGGCCTCTTGTAAGTCCAAGTTGCCGACCTCTTTGTTGCCTAGATCCTCTTTGGCTAACACTTGGTTGGCTAGGCACTTGTTGGCTACCACTTGGTTGCCTTGGCACTTGTTGGCTACCACTAGGTTGGCTAACACTTGGTTGGCTAGGCACTTGTTGGCTACCACTTGGTTGCCTTGGCACTTGTTGGCTACCACTAGGTTGGCTACCACTTGGTTGGCTTGGCACTTGTTGGCTACCACTAGGTTGGCTACCACTTGGTTGGCTCCCTTATGTAGCTCCATGTTGGCTTGTGCTTGCATCATTTTTCTTGGACCTTTTCCTTGGTTTGGTACATTTTCTTTTGTTGTGGCCATGACCTTTGCACTCCCCACAACGGGAGCTCTCACGAGGCTCTTGGAATTGGTCGTTGCCCGCTTCGCGGCGCCCACCATGGCCCCATCCGTCCATGTCGCCTCTAAGACGCTTTGTCTTACGTCTACCCCGTTTAACAACCTTCAACTCCGGATCCGGCCATAGTTGAACTCCATGATACTCCGGCCATTGTGATTGGTCAAAGTTTGGGTGAAAGCGGGGAGCCCATGTTTTCTTGACCGTCATGATTGAGAACTCCGACTCCCTCACGGTGCATGGGTGATTGATGTCCACATTCCTAACGCGGCCGGCGGCATACAAATGTGAACATGGGAGATGAAGCAACAATGGCCTCCCGCAAGTGCAATCACATTGTGTTAACGACACCTTGAAAGCCCGACCTCCATGTTGCCGGCCATCATTTGTGGTTCCTCCTGGCTCTTTCACTTCGTACTTCCACTCTTCATTGTCATATAATATAGCTTCTTCTGAGTCCGCCTTCCGTGATTGAAATAGCAACCATTCATCAACTTTGGGTGGGAACTTGTACTTGTACTTCCGTGGGTTCTCACCCGCTATCTGTGCATCGGTTTCCATCGAGTACTTTACAAAGTATGCATTCATCTTGTCAAATGTGTATTGAACTATTGCCGTCATGGGTAATCCACGTGCACCTTTGAGCACCCTATTGAAGCATTCGGCCATATTGCTTGTCATTTGACCGTATCTCCGGCCATCTTCATCAAAAGCACGTGCCCACTTGTTCCGGTATTGAATGTGCCTATTGAGAAAGTCTTGACGCCCGGGATCAAGTTTTTTGTGTGCGAGCAATTTGTTGTACAAAGTGGAGAAGCGCTTATCGGAGAAAGTGAGACAACAATCTTGAAGATCATCGGCCAACTCCTTAAGGCCACATGCCCTATAGAAGTTCGAACAAAAGTGCCTCATGCACCAGCGATGGTGCAACGGAGCATGCCCGGGAATGTCAATCTCCACGGCGTTAAGAATTCCTTGATTCCGATCCGATATGACACAAATTTCCCTTTGAGCGGGTAACACCTTCGTCCTCAAAAGATGCAGACACCACTCCCAGTTGTCATTGTTTTCCACCTCAACCAAAGCAAATGCCAATGGCAACACCCGGTTATTGGCATCACTTGCTATCGCAACCAACAAGGTGCCCTTGTATTGTCCGGTCAAGAACGTGCCATCAATTGCGATGACCGGCCTACAATGTTCGAAAGCCCTCACACATTGTTCGAACGCCCAAAAAGCACGGCCAAATACTCTGACTTTCCTTCCTTCATGAACCGTTGTTTGGTGCCCATGAGGCTCGACCACATGAACCATGCCCGGGTTTGTCGCGGCCATGGCTAACAACAACCTAGGGATTCGGTTGTATGCTTCCTCCCATGTACCATACAACATCTTAAATGCGGCTTGCTTCGCCTTCCATGCCTTGCCGTATTTCACCTTGTAATGAAAGATGGCTTTCAAAAGGTCAATGACATGTTGGACGCTCATTGTTGGAAGTGTGGATATTGAGTTGGAGAGCCTGTAAGCGATGAACTCGGACGTGAGTTGTTTGTTGTCTTCGGACACAATCTTGCCATCCACCCTTTTGCCTTGGCACATGTGAGTTGGCACACAACTCACTACATGCCAACTAGGACCTCCTTTCCATGGTCTTGCACGCACAATCCACGGACAACCGCCACGGCGTCTTGCCACTCCTTGTTGGACCTCCTTTCCACGACCTCTACCACCACCATGGCCTCTTGTAAGTCCAAGTTGGACCTCCTTTTCATCTTCACATGCACATGCAACCGTGTAGCGCACATTGACGTCCGAGTGCACCACCTTGTGTGGACGATAATGCGTAACCGAGTAGTTGTCGAGCCACATCTTCAAATCCAACAAGCTGTCGAACTTAGAACCTTTAGCAATCCGGTTCTTGTCGTCTACCAAATCACGGTGAGAGCTTGGCCTAACCCCAAGAGGTACACATTGGCCACCATCTACCACGGCTTCATCCGCGAGACTAACATCCTTGAACAATGTAGTCCGATGATCCCGACCAAATACCTTCTCGAAAGCTTCGGCCTCCTTCACCGTGAACCCCTCCGCATCAACTTGTTCATCGGGACCATCGTCATCCGAGTCCGATGCATATGCATGGGAAAAAGGGATGGAATGGTCCATTGTCTCTTGCAAATGATATTTGTCGAGATCACCCACATTGTTCTCATGGAGATCAACTTCATTGTCATCGTCCGCATACTCATCATTGTCCTCTTGCAAAGATTCATCTTGGTTGTTTCTATAAGGGCTCAATGTTGGCCTCACTGTTTGGGAATCGTAGCATAATTTAAAATTTTCCTACGTTCACAAAGATGCATCTATGGAGTCTACTAGCAACGAGGGGAAAGGAGTGCATCTACATACCCTTGTAGATCGCGAGCGGAAGCGTTCCAATGAACGTGGATGACGGAGTCGTACTCGCCGTGATCCAAATCACCGATGACCGAGTGCCGAACGGACGGCACCTCCGCGTTCAACACACGTACGGTGCAGCGACGTCTCCTCCTTCTTGATCCAGCAAGGGGGGAGGAGAGGTTGATGGAGATCCAACAGCACGACGGCGTGGTGGTGGATGTAGCGGGTCTCCGGCAAGGCTTCGCCTAGCTTCTGCGAGAGAGAGAGAGGTGTTGCAGGGGAGGAGGGAGGCGCCCAAGGCTGTGGTGTGCTGCCCTCCCTCCCCCCCTTTATATAGGACCCTAGGGGGGCGCCAGCCCCAAGAGATGGGAACTCAAGGGGTTGGGGGCGGCGGCCAAGTGGGGGGGGGAGGGGTGCCTTGCCCCCCAAGGCAAGGGGGAAGCTCCCCCCCCCTAGGGTTTCCAACCCTAGGCGCATGGGGGGAGGCCCAAGGGGGGCGCCCCAGCCCACTAGGGGCTGGTTCCCTTCCACTTTCAGCCCACGGGGCCCTCCGGGACAGGTGGCCCCACCCGGTGGACCCCCGGGACCCTTCCGGTGGTCCCGGTACAATACCGGTAACCCCCGAAACTCTCCCGGTGGCCGAAACTTGACTTCCTATATATAATTCTTCACCTCCGGACCATTCCGGAACCTCTCATGACGTCCGGGATCTCATCCGGGACTCCGAACAACTTTCGGGTTTCCGCATACATATATCTCTACAACCCTAGCGTCACCGGACCTTAAGTGTGTAGACCCTACGGGTTCGGGACACATGCAGACATGACCGAGACGCCTCTCCGGTCAATAACCAACAGCGGGATCTGGATACCCATGTTGGCTCCCACATGTTCCACGATGATCTCATCGGATGAACCACGGTGTCGAGGATTCAATCAATCCGTATGCAATTCCCTTTGTCAATCGGTATGTTACTTGCCCGAGACTCGATCGTCGGTATCCCAATACCTAGTTCAATCTCGTTACCGGCAAGTCTCTTTACTCGTACCGCAATGCATGATCCCGTGACCAACGCCTTAGTCACATTGAGCTCATTATGATGATGCATTACCGAGTGGGCCCAGAGATACCTCTCCGTCACACGGAGTGACAAATCCCAGTCTCGATCCGTGCCAACCCAACAGACACTTTCGGAGATACCCGTAATGCACCTTTATAGTCACCCAGTTACGTTGTGACGTTTGGCACACCCAAAGCACTCCTACGGTATCCGGGAGTTGCACGATCTCATGGTCTAAGGAAAAGATACTTGACATTGGAAAAGCTCTAGCAAACGAAACTACACGATCTTTTATGCTATGCTTAAGTTGGGTCTTGTCCATCACATCATTCTCCTAATGATGTGATCCCGTTATCAATGACATCCAATGTCCATAGTCAGGAAACCATGACTATCTGTTGATCAACGAGCTAGTCAACTAGAGGCTTACTAGGGACACTTTGTGGTCTATGTATTCACACATGTATTATGATTTCCGGACAATACAATTATAGCATGAATAATAGACTATTATCATGAACAAAGAAATATAATAATAACCATTTATTATTGCCTCTAGGGCATATTTCCAACAGTCTCCCACTTGCACTAGAGTCAATAATCTAGTTACATTGTGATGAATCGAACACCCATTGCGTCCTGGTGTTGATCATGTTTTGCCCTAGGGAGAGGTTTAGTCAACGGATCTGCTACATTCAGGTCCGTATGTACTTTACAAATATTTATGTCTCCATTTTGAACACTTTCACGAATGGAGTTGAAGCGACGCTTGAGATGCCTGGTCTTCCTGTGAAACCTGGGCTCCTTCGCAAGGGCAATAGCTCCAGTGTTGTCACAGAAGAGAGTCATCGGGCCCGACGCATTGGGAATTACCCCTAGGTCGGTAATGAACTCCTTCATCCAGACTGCTTCCTGTGCTGCCTCCGAGGCTGCCATGTATTCCGCTTCACATGTAGATCCCGCCACGACGCTTTGCTTGCAACTGCACCAGCTTACTGCTCCTCCATTCAATATATACACGTATCCGGTCTGTGACTTCGAGTCATCCAGATCTGTGTCGAAGCTAGCGTCGACGTAACCCTTTACGACGAGCTCTTCGTCACCTCCATAAACGAGAAACATATCCTTAGTCCTTTTCAGGTACTTCAGGATATTCTTGACCGCTGTCCAGTGTTCCTTGCCGGGATTACTTTGGTACCTTCCTACCAAACTTACGGCAAGGTTTACATCAGGTCTGGTACACAACATGGCATACATAATAGACCCTATGGCTGAGGCATAGGGGATGACACTCATCTCTTCTATATCTTCTGCCGTGGTCGGGCATTGAGCCGTGCTCAATTGCACACTTGCAATACAGGCAAGAACCCCTTCTTGGACTGATCCATACTGAACTTCTTCAATATCTTGTCAAGGTATGTACTCTGTGAAAGACCAATGAGGCGTCTTGATCTATCTCTATAGATCTTGATGCCTAATATATAAGCAGCTTCTCCAAGGTCCTTCATTGAAAAACACTTATTCAAATAGGCCTTTATACTTTCCAAGAATTCTATATCATTTCCCATCAACAGTATGTCATCCACATATAATATGAGAAATGCTACAGAGCTCCCACTCACTTTCTTGTAAACACAGGCTTCTCCATAAGTCTGTGTAAACCCAAACGCTTTGATCATCTCATCAAAGCGAATGTTCCAACTCCGAGATGCTTGCACCAGCCCATAGATTGAGCGCTGGAGCTTGCACACTTTGTTAGCATTCTTAGGATCGACAAAACCTTCCGGCTGCATCATATACAACTCTTCCTTAAGGAAGCCGTTAAGGAATGCCGTTTTGACGTCCATCTGCCATATCTCATAATCATAGTATGCGGCAATTGCTAACATGATTCGGACGGACTTCAGCTTCGCTACGGGTGAGAAAGTCTCATCGTAGTCAACCCCTTGAACTTGTCGATAACCCTTAGCGACAAGTCGAGCTTTGTAGATGGTCACATTACCATCCGCGTCCGTCTTCTTCTTAAAGATCCATTTGTTTTCTATGGCTCGCCGCTCATCGGGAAAGTCAGTCAAAGTCCATACTTTGTTTTCATACATGGATTCTATCTCGGATTTCATGGCTTCTAGCCATTTGTCGGAATCCGGGCCCGCCATCGCTTCTTCATAGTTCGAAGGTTCACCGTTGTCTAACAACATGATTTCCAGGACAGGGTTGCCGTACCACTCTGGTGTGGAACGTGTCCTTGTGGACCTACGAAGTTCAGTGGCAACTTGATTCGAAGCTTCATGATCATCATCATTAACTTCCTCTCCAGTCGGTGTAGGCACCACAGGAACATTTTCCCGCGCTGCGCTACTTTCCGGTTCGGAAGGGGTGACTATCACCTCATCAAGTTCCACTTTCCTCCCACTCAATTCTTTCGAGAGAAACTCCTTCTCCAGAAAGGACCCGTTCCTGGCAACGAAGATTTTGCCTTCGGATCTGAGGTAGAAGGTATACCCAATAGTTTCCTTAGGGTATCCTATGAAGACGCATTTTTTCGACTTGGGTTCGAGCTTTTCAGGTTGAAGTTTCTTGACATAAGCATCGCATCCCCAAACTTTTAGAAACGACAGCTTAGGTTTCTTCCCAAACCATAATTCATACGGTGTCGTCTCAACGGATTTCGACGGAGCCCTATTTAAAGTGAATGCGGCAGTCTCTAAAGCATAGCCCCAAAATGAGAGCGGTAAATCGGTAAGAGACATCATAGATCGCACCATATCCAATAGAGTGCGATTACTACGTTCGGACACACCATTTCTCTGAGGTGTTCCAGGCGGCGTGAGTTGTGAAACTATTCCACATTTCCTTAAGTGTGCACCAAACTCGTGACTTAAATATTCTCCACCACGATCTGATCGTAGGAATTTTATTCTCCTGTCACGTTGATTCTCAACTTCACTCTGAAATTCCTTGAACTTTTCAAAGGTTTCAGACTTGTGTTTCATTAGGTAGACATATCCATATCTACTTAAATCATCAGTGAGAGTGAGAGCATAACGATATCCTCCGCGAGCCTCAACACTCATTGGACCACACACATCGGTATGTATGATTTCCAATAAGTTGGTTGCTCGCTCCATTGTTCCGGAGAACGGAGTCTTGGTCATCTTACCCATGAGGCATGGTTCGCACGTGTCAAATGATTCGTAATCAAGAGACTCCAAAAGTCCATCTGCATGGAGCTTCTTCATGCGCTTGACACCAATGTGACCAAGGCGGCAGTGCCACAAGTATGTGGGACTATCGTTATCAACTTTACATCTTTTGGTATTCACACTATGAACATGTGTAACATCACGTTCGAGATTCATCAAAAATAAACCATTGACCAGCGGGGCATGACCATAAAACATATCTCTCAAATAAATAGAACAACCATTATTCTCGGATTTAAATGAGTAGCCATCTCGAATTAAACGAGATCCAGATACAATGTTCATGCTCAAAGCTGCCACTAAATAACAATTATTGAGGTTTAAAACTAATCCCGTGGGTAGATGCAGAGGTAGCGTGCCGACGGCGATCACATCGACCTTGGAACCATTCCCGACGCGCATCGTCACCTCGTCCTTTGCCAGTCTCCGTTTATTCCGTAGTTCCTGTTTTGAGTTACAAATATGAGCAACCGCACCGGTATCAAATACCCAGGAGCTACTACGAGTACTGGTAAGGTACACATCAATTACTTGTATATCACATATACCTTGGGTGTTGCCGACCTTCTTCTTGTCCGCTAAATATTTGGGGCAGTTCCGCTTCCAGTGACCACTTCCCTTGCAATAAAAGCACTCAGTCCCGGGCTTGGGTCCATTCTTTGACTTCTTCCCAGTAACTGGCTTACCGGGCGCGGCAACTCCCTTGCCGTCCTTCTTGAAGTTCTTATTACCCTTGCCCTTCTTGAACTTGGTGGTTTTATTCACCATCAACACTTGATGTTCTTTTCTGATCTCCCCTTCCGCTGATTTCAGCATTGAATACACCTCGGGAATGGTCTTTTCCATCCCCTGCATATTGTAGTTCATCACAAAGCTCTTGTAGCTTGGTGGAAGCGAATGGAGGATTCTGTCAATGACCGCGTCATCCGGGAGATTAACTCCCAGCTGAGACAAGCGGTTGTGCAACCCAGACATTCTGAGTATGTGCTCACTAACAGAACTGTTCTCCTCCATTTTACAGCTGAAGAACTTGTCGGAGACATCATATCTCTCGACCCGGGCATGAGCTTGAAAAACTAGTTTCAGCTCCTCGAACATCTCATATGCTCCATGTTTCTCAAAACGCTTTTGGAGAACCGGTTCTAAGCTGTAAAGCATGCCGCACTGAACGAGGGAGTAATCATCAGCACGTGATTGCCAAGCAATCATAACGTCTTGGTTCTGTGGGATTGGTGCATCACCTAGCGGTGCTTCTAAGACATAATCTTTCTTGGCTACTATGAGGATGAGCCTCAGGTCCGGACCCAGTCCGTATAGTTGCTGCCATCATCTTTCAGCTTGGTTTTCTCTAGGAACGCGTTGAAATTGAGGACAACGTTGGCCATTTGATCTACAAGACATAGTGTAAAGATTTTAGACTAAGTTCATGATAATTGAGTTCATCTAATCAAATTATTTAATGAACTCCCACTCAGATAGACATCCCTCTAGTCATCTAAGTGAAACATGATCCGAGTTCAACTAGGCCGTGTCCGATCATCACGTGAGACGGACTAGTCAAGATCGGTGAACATCTCCATGTTGATCGTATCTTCTATACAACTCATGCTCGACCTTTCGGTCCTCCGTGTTCCGAGGCCATGTCTGTACATGCTAGGCTCGTCAAGTCAACCTAAGTGTATTGCGTGTGTTCCGAGGCCATGTCTGTAACATGCTAGGCTCGTCAACACCCGTTGTATTCGAACGTAAGAATCTATCACACCCGATCATCACGTGGTGCTTCGAAACGACGAACCTTCGCAACGGTGCACAGCTAGGGTGAACACTTTCTTGAAATTATTATAAGGGATCATCCTACTTGCTACCGTCGTTCTAAGCAAATAAGGTGCAAAAACATGATAAACATCACATGCAATCAAATAGTGACATGATATGGCCAATATCATTATGCTCCTTTGATCTCCATCTTCGGGGCACCATGATCATCTTTGTCACCGGCATGACACCATGATCTCCATCATCATGATCTCCATCATTGTGTCTTCATGAAGTCGTCACGCCAATGATTACTTCTACTTCTATGGCTAACCCGTTTAGCAACAAAGTAAAGTAATTTACATGGCGTTATTCAATGACACGCAGGTCATACAAAATAATAAAGACAACTCCTATGGCTCCTGCCGGTTGTCATACTCATCGACATGCAAGTCGTGATTCCTATTACAAGAATATGATCAATCTCATACATCACATATATCATTCATCACATCTTCTGGCCATATCACATCACATAGCACTTGCTGCAAAAACAAGTTAGACGTCCTCTAATTGTTGTTGCAAGTTTTTACGTGGTTTGTAGGTTTCTTAGCAAGAACGTTTCTTACCTACGTATGACCACAACGTGATTTGCCAATTTCTATTTACCCTTCATAAGGACCCTTTTCATCGAATCCGTTCCGACTAAAGTAGGAGAGACAGACACCCGCTAGCCACCTTATGCAACTTGTGCATGTCAGTCGGTGGAACCTGTCTCACGTAAGAATACGTGTAAGGTCGGTCCGGGCCGCTTCATCCTACAATGCCGCCGAAACAAGAAAAACTAGTAGCGGCAAGAAGAATTGGCAAACTCAACGCCCACAACTGCTTTGTGTTCTACTCGTGCATAGTAACTACGCATAGACCTGGCTCATGATGCCACTGTTTGGGAATCGTAGCATAATTTAAAATTTTCCTACGTTCACCAAGATGCATCTATGGAGTCTACTAGCAACGAGGGGAAAGGAGTGCATCTACATACCCTTGTAGATCGCGAGCGGAAGCGTTCCAATGAACGTGGATGACGGAGTCGTACTCGCCGTGATCCAAATCACCGATGACCGAGTGCCGAACGGACGGCACCTCCGCGTTCAACACACGTACGGTGCAGCGACGTCTCCTCCTTCTTGATCCAGCAAGGGGGGAGGAGAGGTTGATGGAGATCCAACAGCACGACGGCGTGGTGGTGGATGTAGCGGATCTCCGGCAGGGCTTCGCCGAGCTTCTGCGAGAGAGAGAGAGGTGTTGCAGGGGAGGAGGGAGGCGCCCAAGGCTGTGGTGTGCTGCCCTCCCTCCCCCCTTTATATAGGCCCCTGGGGGGGCGCCAGCCCCAAGATATGGGATCTCAAGGGGGGGGGGGCGGCGGCCAAGTGGGGTTGAGGGGTGCCTTGCCCCCCAAGGCAAGGGGGAAGCTCCCCCCCCTAGGGTTTCCAACCCTAGGCGCATGGGGGGAGGCCCAAGGGGGGCGCCCCAGCCCACTAGGGGCTGGTTCCCTTCCACTTTCAGCCCATGGGGCCCTCCGGGACAGGTGGCCCCACCCGGTGGACCCCCGGGACCCTTCCGGTGGTCCCGGTACAATACCGGTAACCCCCGAAACTCTCCCGGTGTCCGAAACTTGACTTCCTATATATAATTCTTCACCTCCAGACCATTCCGGAACCTCTCGTGACGTCCGGGCTCTCATCCGGGACTCCGAACAACTTTCGGGTTTCCGCATACATATATCTCTACAACCCTAGCGTCACCGGACCTTAAGTGTGTAGACCCTACGGGTTCGGGACACATGCAGACATGACCGAGACGCCTCTCCGGTCAATAACCAACAGCGGGATCTGGATACCCATGTTGGCTCCCACATGTTCCACGATGATCTCATCGGATGAACCACGGTGTCGAGGATTCAATCAATCCGTATGCAATTCCCTTTGTCAATCGGTATGTTACTTGCCCGAGATTCGATCGTCGGTATCCCAATACCTAGTTCAATCTCGTTACCGGCAAGTCTCTTTACTCGTACCGCAATGCATGATCCCGTGACCAACGCCTTAGTCACATTGAGCTCATTATGATGATGCATTACCGAGTGGGCCCAGAGATACCTCTCCGTCACACGGAGTGACAAATCCCAGTCTCGATCCGTGCCAACCCAACAGACACTTTCGGAGATACCCGTAATGCACCTTTATAGTCACCCAGTTACGTTGTGACGTTTGGCACACCCAAAGCACTCCTACGGTATCCGGGAGTTGCACGATCTCATGGTCTAAGGAAAAGATACTTGACATTGGAAAAGCTCTAGCAAACGAAACTACACGATCTTTTATGCTATGCTTAAGTTGGGTCTTGTCCATCACATCATTCTCCTAATGATGTGATCCCGTTATCAATGACATCCAATGTCCATAGTCAGGAAACCATGACTATCTGTTGATCAACGAGCTAGTCAACTAGAGGCTTACTAGGGACACTTTGTGGTCTATGTATTCACACATGTATTACGATTTCCGGACAATACAATTATAGCATGAATAATAGACTATTATCATGAACAAAGAAATATAATAATAACCATTTATTATTGCCTCTAGGGCATATTTCCAACACTCACTTCTTGGGTCAAAAGAGGTTCAACAATTTCATCTCGCTTCAAGGATGGGGGGCTACTAGCAACCAAAGGGGAGGGGTTCCGGTTCAAGTCCAAATGCAAACTTGAATCAACCTTCTTCGTTACAAATAACTCAAGAGCCTTGTCTAGTGATTCGGCCACCGTCTCCTTGTATGCAACCCAACGTTGCTCCGAGTTTACATGCATTGTCTTCCAACGGATGTGCATTCCAAAACCAACATTATGCCTTCCCTCCAACTCAATGATATCACTAGGGTCCATCCAATTCAAATCTTTCCTAACTTGTTGCAAGAGCTCCGCATAGCTAGGACTACTATCAAACACCATGTCAAACTCATCCGGGTCTGGTTCTTTATTGCCTTTCAAAAAGGCGTCTTTGTCCCCATGATGAACAAACACACATGTTCTTCCCATCCCTATAAGCAATGAACACAAGGTAACATTGCTTCCATGAGTACTAATCCATGGATTAACACCGAATACAAACCCTAATATATATATGAAACAACAACCCTAACCCTAACCATAACCCTAACCCTAACCATAACCATAACCCTAACCATAACCCTAACCATAACCCTAGCCCTAAACCTAACCCTCACCAACATAAGAACACCCATAAGAATAACCCTAGCATACTAACAAAGCCTAATCATAGAAATTGGCAAAAAAACATCTCACATCTCCATGCAAATCTCTAGATCCAAACAAAACTAGGGTTTCCCCAAACTACCAACAAATGAGCAATGGGAGAACTTTACTTCGATCAAAACAAGGGGATCGGAGATTATTACCTTGAGGGAGCGTTTGACTTCGAAATCCACGGACAAATTCTTCAAATTTGCAAGATTTGGAAGAAGATTTGAGAGGGGGGAGAGTGGGAGAGGGGGCAAAGCTCGGGGAGAGAGTGAGAGAGTGTGTGGTGGGGGGGAGGGGGGCCAGCCAAGTGGCTGGATAAGTCACAGTGCAGCGCCTAGCGGCTAGGCGCTGCACATTACATGTGCGGCGCCTAGCTCGGAGGCGTTGCACTAATGGGTGCGGGCCCATGGGCTGCCACGGTGGACAGAGGTACAACGCCCCGGAGCTAGGCGCTGCACCGTAGGGTGTGGCGCCGGCGTGGCGGGCGCTACACAAAAGGGTCAGGGGTGTGAAATAGTTTCGCAACCAGTTCATTCTGTGATTTGATTTCGATTATAGGTCAAAATTGTCAAATTTGCCTGGTGCTGCTCCAGGCATGTCCTTGTCGTCATTTTCCTGGGAATACTGCCTCCACTGGAGCCATGGTATCGTATCGTCAGTTTACTCAATCGAGCTGGTGCCTACAACATGGGCAGTAACAGACGGGGGGTGTATCTTCCAGGCAACAAACCACCGAATTAAGTTTTCTGCAATTGAATAATGTTTGGCAGAGAAGTACAAAGTCTCAAACTATTCGGTTGCTTCAGGTAGAATAATCCCTGGGGTGTGGTATACAAATGTTCATGTGAACCTTTCTACTCTTCAGAAGCTCGATTTTACAGGTCACTAATCCTGCTTCAGATTACTTACCGCACAGCTGCTATATGGCCGCTCTTTCAAAGGAAATACCAACTCTAATTAGCCATAAAGAGCAATGTGCATACTTACATTTTCTTATAATTGTCAAGATACTCTTTTTTTGGTGAGGGGTCAATGGTCATATTTTGTAGTTGATTGAACTTGCAGTCTGGAAGAACTAGCTCGGGTGAAGACTTGTGACATGCTTTAATAATAGACTATATTTCTATCAATGAAACCTTCATTCTGCTCAGTTTGAAACGAGCATAGTGTGGACGTGACTGCACGGCAAAATACAAGTACCTTTACAAACAAAAAAAAAACAAGCATTTCTATTGTGTGGCAATTGGTAAGCAATCTCAAAGTAATATCATACGAAAAGAAGCATGTAGTAATTGTTTATTATCTTGGCAAAATTTTATTTCAGTTCGGGTTTTTCTTGAGATTTCATTGTGTTTGTTATATGCTTTTCTCATCATTCTTACATATTTTTTCTATTAGGGTGGCTCAGTTGATTTTTTTATTCTCAAGTCATATGGCGGTCCTGATGTCTCTTGTACTTTGCTTGAGCAGAAGCCATCTATCATAATTAGTACTCCCTACTAAAGTTGTACTAAATCACACATTTATTTTGGGATGGAGGGAGTATATCTATCATTTCAGGCTATTTTTATGTGTCTCTTGCCACTGTTCTTGTCAAAGTTCTGAGGTGTTCCACTCCATGTACTAGGAACATACACCACAGATATTGCTTGGGGTCATAATCTTCTGGTAATTTTTCCAAAGTGTTCGGAGCATCTTCTCCGTCTTAATTTTTCTTCTGGATCTGTCTTGATCATTTTGGTGCAATAGTTTTAAATCTGATCGCTTGATCACATGACTCGATTTGTGATGTTACTTGGGGGATAAATACAGATATAAGGCCATATGCAGTTTCTCCAGGCCCCAATGCATGCTGAAGATTAAACATATATGTGTGCTCTGCAGACGGTGCAGTCTTAGGGAGCAGCTTCCGACGTGAGAGGAGGCCATGGTGACCCATCGCTTGGTTGTGCAGCGGTTGACAGACCGGGCTGCTGCAGCGCAAGATCAACAACATGGTCCGCGAGACGCCAGCGCCGAGAGGACGTGTCAAAGATAAATGCTTCCAACTTTGTAAATTTCGCTCCTTTTCATTCTTTCTCCTCTGCATTTGTGCCTATTAGCGCTTGTGCTCGAAGGAGAAAAATATGTGGATTTATGTCCGCGGCGGTAACAGAAGTGGTAACAGAAGATGTGCGGATGATGGTACATCGTTCCATGCACGACGTGTACAAGGGTTGTGTGTGGTGCGCAACGCAGGGTCGCGACTTAGCCGGCGGCCACGTCGAAAAGCTGTCGGTTGTCACACTTTCTCCCGGCCATCATCATGCAGAAGCCTGGACCACTGGCACCGGGGCATGAAGAAAGGATGAAGGATAATCAATGACATGGCACCGGGGCATGAAGAAAGGACGAAGCATAATCAATGACGTGAACATGGTGTAATCTTCAAACAAAGGGTGTGAAACCTTGGCAGGTTTTCATATTTGGAGGTGTGTGATGTTCTTTTTTTCCCGTTGCAACGCACGGGCATGTTTGCTAATAATACTCATATGAATAAGCAGAATAGTTCTTAGTCTTATGAATATAGCGGTTTGATGATACACGCTCATATTCATGAGTCTGAGTATGATTTTCCTGCAAAACATTGGCGTTAGGGTGACTCTGGTGAGTCCTCTGTCTGTATGAAACCTTTGGTCCGGGGTTTGTCTTCTTTTCTGGTGGTGCCATGATGACATTCACAGGAAGATTCTCAAGACACCTTTTGGGCACCCAGATCTTCTTCATGGGTGGTCCATTCCTGCAGTTAGTACCAATATACCTGGCAAACACTTCACCATTCTGATTTTTAAACAGTTTATAGTTTGCATCAAAGGATTCATCAATGATAATCGGGTTAGCACAAGTGAAGCCAGATAAGGTGCATGGGTCCACTGAAGGTCCCTTCGCAGCAACCCATGTGGTTTTGGGGTACTACTTAGGCTTCTAGTAAGAACCATCAACATTCATTTTCCTCTCGAACCCAACACCCTCTTTCCTAGGGTTTTGGTTCAGAATCTGCTTTTTGAGGACATCACATAGTGTCTGATGCCCTTTGAGACTTTTGTACATCCCAGTCTCAAGCAATGTCTTTAGCCTGGCATTTTCATTAGCAATAGTAGTGGTATCCTCAGCAGAGGGGTTAGTTACCACATCAGCAGTTGAAGATATTGCAACAGTAGCAATAGTGGAACATTCAGCAACAGAAGTAGCGCTATCACGCTCAAGGCATTTTAGACATGGTGGTTCAAATCCTTCCTGAGCGGGACTGATCTGTTGAGCGCGAAGTGACTCGTTCTCTTTTGAAAGATCTTCTTGAGCCGCTCTCAATTTCTCAAGTTCTTACTTCCTTTGAAGATAACCGTAGGAAAGCTTTTCATGAGTTGTTGAGAGCGTTTCATGACGACTTTCAAGTTCCTCGTACTTAACATGAAGATTTTTGATGTCTTCAATTAAGGACTGAGATCGGGTCATTTCCGCGTCCAACAGGTCATCATTTTTGTCTAACAATTTTTGAATATGTTCCATAGCTTTCTGTTGTTCAGTTGCAATTTTAGCATGTGTTTTGTAGCTGGGTTTAGATTCACAGTCAGAGTCAGCTTCACTTGATGTTTGAAAGTAAGCATCGCATGAGTTTACCTTGGCACCACATGCCATGAAGCAGTAGGTGGGAGCAGAGTCGTCCTTGTCATTAGCATCAACGTTGGTGATGGAGCCATTGTCTTCAGTGTTGAAGATGGACTTGGCAACATAGGCTGTAGCTAGAGCCAGACTTGCAACGCCAGAGTCGGACTCCTCCTCAGACTCCACCTCTGCCTCCTCAGAAGCAGACTCTTCTGAATCCATTTCCTTGCCAACAAAATCACGAGCTTTGCCAGATGAGCTCTTCTTGTGTGATGAAGACTTGGACGAAGACTTGGAATAAGACTTTAAGGATTTCTTCTTCTTCTTGTCGTCAGAATCATATTCCTTGCTCTTTTTCTTCTTCTTGTTCTCATTGTCCCACTGAGGACACTCAGAGATGTAGTGACCATGTTTCTTGCACTTGTGGCATGTTCTCTTCTTGTGGTCGTGAGTAGAAGCTTCATCATTTCTCGAGATGGATCTTGAAGACTTTCTGTAGCCTTTCTTCTTGGTGAATTTCTGGAACTTCTTCACAAGCATAACAAGCTCCTTTCCAATGTCTTCAGGATCCCCAGAACTGCAGTCAGATTCTTCTTCAGATGAGGAAACAGTCTTTGCCTTCAAAGCGCAAGTACGTCCATAGCTAGGACCATAGGTTTCTCTTTTCTCAGATAACTGGAACTCATGTGTGTTGAGCCTCTCAAGTATGTCAGACGGATCGAGAGTCTTGAAGTCAGGGCGTTCTTGAATCATCAGGGCTAGGGTGTCAAACGAGCTGTCAAGTGATCTCAGGAGTTTCTTGATGATTTCATGCTTGGCGATCTCAGTGTGCCTAGCGCCTGAAGCTCATTTGTGATATCAGTGAGGCGATCAAACATGAGCTGGACATTCTCATTGTCGTTTCTCTTGAAGCGGTTGAAGAGGTTGCGAAGAACACTGATCCTTGAGTTTCTCTGGGTTGAGACGCCTTCGTTGACCTTGGAGAGCCAGTCCCAGACTAGCTTCGAAGTTTCCACAGCAGTCACACGGCCATACTGTCCTTTGGTCGGATGACCACAGATGATCTTCTTTGCAGTAGAATCCAGTTGAATAAACTTCTTACATCAGTAGGGGTGACACCTTCACCGGCCTTGGGAACGCCGTTCTTTACAACATACCAGAGGTCGACATCAGTGGCTTCAAGATGCATGTGCATCTTATTCTTCTAGTAGGGGTAATCAGTGACATCGAAGACAGAGCACGCAGCGGAGACTTTGATTATCCCTGCAGTCGACATAGCTAAAACTCCAGATGGTTAAACCGAATCACACAGAATAAGGGAGCACCTTGCTCTAATACCAATTGAAAGTGCTAGTTATCGACTAGAGGGGGGTGAATAGGCGATTTTTATGAAAGTCTACAAAACACGGGGGTTTTGAAGACAAACAATAGAAATGAACCTATTGATATGCAGCGGAAGGTAGACTACAATAGACAAGCCATAGTCAAGTAAGTAATGAAGTGAAAGCACAAAGACTATTAGCAGCTAGGTAGTATGGATCAGGATGGAAGATAGTACGAAGTCAAACAACAATAGTCGTCACACAGTGAAGTCAAACAGATCAGGCAAGCATGCAAATGACTTCACGAAGACAAACTATAAATAAGTGAGGGAGGAGATAGAACCAGTTGCTTGGTGAGGACAAGGATTTGTTGAACCAGTTCCAGTTGCTGTGACAACTGTACGTCTGGTTAGGGAGGCTGAGATTCAACTCAGAAGACCGCGTCTTCACCTTATTCCCCTTGAGCTAAGGACACTTAGTCCTCGCCCAATCACTCTTTTAAGTCTTCAAGGTAGACTTCCAAACCTTCACAGACTTCGTTCACCGGCAATCCACAATGACTCTTGGATGCTCAGAACGCGACGCCTAGCCGGCTGGAGGATTCACAGTCCTCAAGTGTAATAAGTCTTCAGATCACGCGGACAGAAAGACTTCAGTGATGCCTAACACTCTTTGGCTCTGGGTGTTTTGGGCTTTATCCTCGCAAGGATCTTTCTCTCAAATGCTTCGGAGGTGGGTTGCTCTCAAACGACAAAAACCGTGCACTAACTCTGAGCAGCCACCAATTTATGGTGTAGGGGGTGGGCTATTTATAGCCACTAGGCAACCCGACCTGATTTGTCCGAAATGACCCTGGGTCACTAAGGAACTGACACATGTTCCAACGGTCAGATTTCAAACACACGCGGCAGCTTGACTTGGGCTACAAGTAAAGCTGACTCATCCAACTCTGCATAAGATTTGCTCTCATTGTCTTCGCTCGAAGACATAGGATTTGGTTGAGCATCACTTCAGTCACTCTGACTTTGTTCACTTGGACCCCACTTAACAGTACGGCGGTTCCTATGACTCAGCAAAGAAGAAAAGGAAACTACGAAACAGCTATGTCTTCGCACTCCATAGTCTTCACGTGAATGTCTTCTCGAGTCATAATCTTCGTTGTGAATATCTTCACATACCACCATTGTCTTCACTGTCTTCACACATTTTTAGGGGTCATCTCCGGTAGGTAAGCCGAATCGATGAGGGACTCCTACCTGTGTTATCTTGCAATTCTCACAAACACATTAGCCCCTCAACCAAGTTTGTCGTCAATACTCCAAAACCAACTAGGGGTGGCACTAGATGCACTTACACCAACCGAGGAAATAAATTATTTTTTGAGTCAAAGCCCAGGAAATATATGTATTGGCAAACAAAATGAAATGGGCTGTAAAACCTAAATAAATGGGCTGCATGTCCACCATAGCTTTCGAAGCTGACTTTGTTGGCCCACTAAGACGAAGCTTGCGCAATGTGTGGTCCATTTAGTGAACTAAACAATTTAATGCTCAAAAACAAAAATTCAACAAATTATTCTGACAATCATAGCCGTTGGATTGACATATAACGGCGATCCTGCTTCGTCAATCCCTTATCTAGTTGCTCTTCCTCTAGCTGCCAAAACCATCGATAGCTGCAGCACATGCATCTTCTGCGTAGGCCTAGACGCCCCACCCTACTACCAACGGTGGCCAGGTCATACCTGTACTCACCCACAACTTCTGTTATTCTCCGGCGAGGGTAGCCTCACCCCGCAGCCGAACCAGTCCCTCATACTCCCCTCCACCAGGGACTCCAGTGCCCCTTCTTCCACGACTCCAGGTCGTTCCCATCTTAGGCTTCGCCGTCGTCCACCGCCATGGTGCGCTGAAGATGCATGGTCAACAAGGAGAGCCAACATGGAGTACGTGGAGAGGCTGAGAAGGTTCCCAGCTACATCTTCGCACGCAAGCTAGTGGCTCCTTATTATGCGGGAATAAATGATTCCTCCCCCTGATAGGTTGGACGCAGCAGCTACAATCTTCGGACAGAAGGAAGTTCCTTCCTATTGCACGGAAAAAAAGTTCCTCCCATGATAGTTGGGACCCACGAGCTCAATCTTCGCATGGAAGGAAGTGCCTCCTTATTATGTGCAAGAAAAATGATTCCTCCCCTGCTAGCTGGGACCCACCAGATTCGGAGGCTGACTTGTGGGACTAATTTGACACGTACGCAAGGCATTGTTAACTTAGTCAACAAACAATTCTAGCAGCAGTGACCGTTGGATTAACATCCAACGGCCGCAGTGCTTCTTCAATCTCTAATCTTCTTGCTCCTGCCTCTTGTGACCAGCCGTGCTGCCACCGCCGGCCATGCCATCCCTCTACTCACACACACCTCCTATTATTCTCCGGCGATGACAACCTCACACCGCAGCAGAACCGGTCAACCCTCGTACTCGCCTCCGTGTGGGTATCCACTGACGCATCTTCCTCGGCTCTGCGTCATTCCCTTCCTAGGCCTTGCTGTTGTCCACCGCCTTGGTTCTCTCGGTGCCGCGTGGTCAACGTGGTCAAGGAATGACAACCATCGAAAGACGACTGTACGCGATGACGCTGACAGCTGGACCCACCAACTACATCTTCAGACGCAAGGAAGTGCCTGCATATTACGCGCAAAAGAAATGATTCCTCCCCTTGATAGTTGGGACCCACTAGCTATATCTTTGCATGCAAAGAAGTGCCTCCTTATCCTTCCTGACAGCTGGGACCCACCCGGTCGAAGCGTATAGCGTTGTCCGTCTGGTCGCGAACGTGTACATACTGGTCGATTGGTGTCTCTGCAAGGATTAACTGTGGCTGAGTAAGTGATGACCCACAAGTATAGGGGATAAATCGTAGTCCTTTTGATAGTTGGGACCCACTAGCTATATCTTTGCATGCAAAGAAGTGCCTCCTTATCCTTCCTGACAGCTGGGACCCACCCGGTCGAAGCGTATAGCGTTGTCCGTCTGGTCGCGAACGTGTACATACTGGTCGATTGGTGTCTCTGCAAGGATTAACTGTGGCTGAGTAAGTGATGACCCACAAGTATAGGCGATAAATCGTAGTCCTTTTGATAAGTAAGAGTGTTGAACCGACTGAGGAGTAGAAGGAAATGAGAAGCAGTTTTCAGCAAGGTATTTTCTACAAGCATTGAAATTGTCGGTAACAGATTGTTTTATAGCAAGGTGGCCCAATCCTTTTTGTAGTAAAGGACAGAATGGAACAGTCTCTTATAATAAGCAAAGCGTTCTTGAGGACACACAGGAATTTCATCTAGTCGCTTTCATCATGTTTGTTTGATTCGCGTTCGCTACTTTGATATATTGATATGTGGGTGGACCGGTGCTTGGGTGCTGTTCTTACTTGAACAAGCATCCCACTTATGATTAACCCATCTCGCAAGCATGTGCAGCTACGGAAGAAGGATTAAGATAAATCTAACCATAGCATGAAACATATGGTCCAAATCAGCCCCTTACGGAATAGCTCCTAAACTAGGGTTTAAGCTTATGTCACTCTAGCAGCCCATCATCTAATTACTACTCCATAGTGTGTTCCCTTAGGCCCAAAGATGGTGAAGTGCCATGTATTCGATGTTCACATAACACCACTAAGGGAATCACAACATACATATCATCAAAATATCAAACGAATACCAAATTCACATGATTACTTATGACAAACTTCTCCCATGCCCTCAAGAACAAAGTAACTACTCACAAATCATATTCATGTCCAAGATCAGAGGGGTATTGAATAGCATCAAGGATCTGAACATATAATGTTCCACCAAATAAACCAACTGGCATTAACTACAAGATGTAAACAACACTACTAGCAACCCACATGTACCAATCTGAAGTTTTGAGACAAAGATTTAATACAAGAAATGAACTATGGTTTGAGATGAGATGGTGTTGGTGAAGATGTTGATGAAGATTGGTCCTTCCATTATGAGAGGGTTGTTGGTGATGTCGATAGCTTTGATTTCCCCGTCCTGGAGGGAAGTATCCCCGGCGGAATCGCTCCGTCGGAGAGCACAAGTGCTCCTGCGTAGGCTCTGCCTCGAGATGGCGGCGCTTCTTCCCGAAAGTCCTCTCCTCATTTTTTTCTAGGGCAAATGGCTTCATATAGCAGA
This sequence comes from Triticum aestivum, assembly GCF_018294505.1. Classification (NCBI taxonomy): domain Eukaryota; kingdom Viridiplantae; phylum Streptophyta; class Magnoliopsida; order Poales; family Poaceae; genus Triticum; species Triticum aestivum. The sequence goes on along the minus strand of NC_057799.1, from coordinate 112,543,941 downwards.
AGATGTGCCATGGAGGATGGCCAGTGGCCCCACAAGCCACCAGGGCGCGCCCTGGTTCCCCGTGGGCACCTGGTGGGCCCCCTCTGGTATTTCTTTCGTCCAATATTTTTTGATTCCAAAATAATTCTCCGTGAAATTTTAGCTCATTTGGAGTTGTGCAGAATAGGTATCTCTGATCTAGATTTTTCACGTCCGGAATTCCAACTGCCAGCAATCTCCCTCTTCATGTAAACCTTGCAAAATAAGGAAGAAAAGGCATTAGAATTGCACCACAATGTATTATATTGATAAAAAACATCATAAATAACAGTAGGTAAACATGATGCAAAATGGACGTATCAACTCCCCAAGCTTAGACCTCGCTTGTCCTCAAGCGAAAGCCGATATCGATAATCATATCCACATGTTTAGAGAGCGAGAGGTGTCGATAAAAACAAAATATAGACATAGTAGCATCATGATTAATATCATAGCAGCAATATATATTATCATAAGACTTCTCATGGGAAGGTAACAATTCATCACAACAACGAATTATAAATCATAAACTTTCTTGAAAACTAACTGTGTTCTCAGTCAACAAAGCAATTACAATTCATCATATTTTCAGGAAGGGTCTCATGTAAGAGATTTTTGTTTACCAAGTCCACATACTCAACTATCATTTAGTATTCTATGATTGCTGACACTCACGAGATATATATGGAGCAAAAGTTTTATTCAGACACATAGAAAGATAGGGGCTTATAATTTCGCCTCCCAGCTCATTTACCTCAAGGGTAATGTCAACAATAATAACTCATGATCACTCATATCCAACTGGATATATATGCCTAGATCTTTCCCCACCACATGATGCTTGCAAAGAAAAAAAATAAAAAGGAATAGAGGAGAGCACTATTGACTCTTGCATGAAATGTAAATACATAAAGGTAAAAGACAGGCCCTTCGCAGAGGGGAGCAGAGGTTGTCATGCACATTTTGTTTTTGGATGTGCAAGCTCTTAATGCAAAGGAACATCACTTTATATTGCCCTTGTGATAGCAACCTTTATTATGCAGTCCGTCGCTTTTATTTCTTTACCATCACAAGATCTTACAAAGCTTATTTTCCCTTACAATAAAAGATCATACATATTTAGAAGAAATTTTTATTGCTTTATGCACTTGTCGGATCACGGGTTCCAGCAACACCCTTAAGGTTCGAACACTGGGGTGCGCGCGAAGTTCTCCCCCTACTGATCCACGTCCGAGCTTGCTAAGATCTCAAGAATGAACTCAACGAACTCACAACACAAGGGACACAGGATTTATACTGGTACGGGCCATCGTTGTGGTGTAATACCCTACTCCAGTGTGGTGGTGGTGGATTGCCTCTTGGACTGATGATGAACAGTACAAGGGGAAGAACAGCCTCCTGAGGATGAGGTGTTCTTGTGCTTGGCAAACTTTTGTGGGTGAGGATTGCCCAAGATCAGATCGAGCCTCCTCCTACAGTGGTGGCTAGTCCTACTTATATAGGCCCTGGTCCTCTCCCCAAATATTGAGCTGGAAGGGAGCCAACAATGGCCAATTTGAAAGGGGACAGCTAGTACAGCTTATCCTGACAAAAGCGGTCTTCGCCTGCAAAAGGCTCTGGTGGTGACGACGCCTTGGGCTCCATGGTGACCTCCGTCTTGCTGTCCTGCTGGTCTTGGTCTTGTTGCACTGATATGGAAACCTTTTGCTTGTTGCCTCGGTACTCCGCGCCTGCGCTTGCCTCCCTAGCACCAAAGGGGAAACAAGGACACTGCGCGCGCTGGCGCTCGCCTGGCGCCCGCCTGATCTTGATCGTCATGGCTCATGTCACGAGAACCTCGCGAGGTTTGCCTTGCCTTGATCTCTCCGCCCCTCACGAGCCAACCTGGTGAGGCTGCTCCTGAGGAGGTCTTGTGTCGTCCGCCTCGTGAGGCTTGGCCCCTCGCAAGGGTCTTGAATGCCTTGTTGATGAAGATGGGCCGTACGGGCCCCCATGCAGAGCCACGCCATGGGCCGCAGGCAGGAAAGTCTGGGGACCCCCGTTCCCAGAACGCCGACAGCACTGATGACAACTAACTTGAAGGATCTTATTCAATCCATAGGTAGATATAGTGGACTCTCATGACATGAAATTGGGTTTAAGGTTTTTGGATGAACAAGTAGTATCTCTACTTGGTGAGTTTTTTGGCTGCAAAGATATTGAGCAAAGCACCACATGTTGGAGGATCTATAACAATATAACTTCTATGTGAATATAAGAAAACATAACTCATTACGTTGTCTTCCTTGTCCAACATCAACAATTTGACATAGAGTACTTAATGCGGGCTCACAATCATAAAAGATGTCCAAGATAGTGTATTTATCTGTGAATCTTCTCTTTCCTTATTAACTTCTTCATGAAATGCATCATTGACCAATACTATGTTTACTAACTTTCAATAAATTTTACCACTTACAGTTTTGTTTATGTGATGTCATTACTTTCCATAAGATTAGAATATGATATTTGTATTATTTTCATTGCTAAGATTGAAACATAAAAGTAAGGAAGCAAAACTCAAACTACTCTTCACTATATAACTCTCAACTCGATTACATAGATAGATAGATGACGAAACTAGCACTTCAAAATAGATCATACTAAACTTTTATTCTACTAAATCATGAAATAGCGAAGAATCAAACTAATATAGGAAAATATAATAAAAGTGATGGTGATATGATATTAGGGTACCTCCCCCAAGCTTAGCACTAGCCAAGGGGAGTGCCCATACCCGTGTACTCAAGCTTCTTTCTTCGGTGATGATGATGTAGTAGGCTTGTCCTCCATCTTCCACGACATAGGTTCCCCATCATAAAAGGATGAACGAGTCTCCGGGGTCCTGCAACTTGCACCTAAACTCATACCTTTAAATCTTGCCTCATACTCAATTTTTTATTTTGGAGATCATAGATTTGGCCCTAGAGGTAGTCAATTCGATCGTTGAGCTTAAAGATGGTGTCTCCAATCTCCTTGCCATCCACCTTGTGCTCATGGGTGCATTCCGTGATCATGGAGTGGTTGGCATTGAGTCCGCGTTCCACCATCCCTTGGCACTTGAAGATCTCCTGGTCCACTGCTTTGAGCCTGGCCTCCATGCTTCTAGTCTTCTTGGGTCCTTGAACATCAAGGATGTGAAGCACCACCTCATGCATCTCAATGTCTTCAGGGTGTTTCATCACCTCCGGTAGGTTGGGGTGGATGACCTTCTCGTAGAACTTGTCCTTGGAGGAGCTGGGTGGAGCCATGGTGATCTAGATCTGTCAAAAAATAGCACGAGACAAGAACAAAGGAGGTTTCTGCGATACGATGGTCAAAATGTCCGGGAGTATATATAAAGAATTTTTATCTTGCAAAACTAGTATTCTAGTAGAAAACAGAGTCGGGAAGGCACACGAGGGGCCTACAAGCCACCAGGGCACGCCCAGGGAGGGGGGTGGGTGGGCGTGCCCAGGTGCCTTGTGGGCATTTGGTGTGTCCCCTCGGCTGTTTCTTATTTTGGTATGTTTTCTAATATTCCAAAACGGACAGAAAGTATTTTATATAATTTTGGGAGTCGATTTACTTACCGTATCACATACCTATTTTTTGTAACGGTTCCGGAGTGTTCTGGAAGGTCTCTCTTATGTGTTCCTCTGGTGTCATAGTTTGAATAATGTGAGTTTCAACATTAATAGGTGTACCTGAGATATAATGCTTAATTCTTTGTCCATTCACCACCCTCGGATTAGTGCCTTCAGAGTTGTTGATTTTAATAGCTCCAGAACGATAAACTTGTTCGATTATATGCGGTCCTTCCCATTTAGAGAGAAGTTTTCCTGCAAAGAGTCTAAAATGAGAGTTGTACGATAGAACATACTCACCCACTTTGAATTCCTGTTTTTGAATTCTTTTATCATGCCATCTTTTAACTTTTTCTTTAAACAACCTGGCATTTTCATATGCTTGGGTTCTCCACGCATCTAACGAGCTAATATCAAATAACCTCTTCTCACCGGCAAGTTTGAAATCATAATTAAGTTGTTTAATTGCCCAATATGCTTTATGTTCTAGCTCAAGAAGTAAATGACATGCTTTTCCATAGACCATTTTATACGGAGACATACCATAGGATTCTTATAAGCGGTTCTATAAGCCCATAATGCATCATCAAGTTTCTTAGACCAATTCTTTCTAGATCTATTAACGGTCTTTTGCAAAATCAACTTTGTTTCTCTATTGCTCAATTCAACTTGACCACTAGATTGAGGATGATAAGGAGATGCATTCTATGGTTAACATCATATTTAGCAAGGAGTTCATGGAAAGCACCATGAATGAAATGTGCCACCATCAGTTATTAAATATCTAGGGACTCCAAACCTCGGGAAAATAACTTCTTTAAGCATTTTAATACAGGTGTTATGATCAGCACTACTAGTTGGAATAGCGTCTACCCACTTAGTAACGTAATCAACAACAATTAAAATATGTGTATACCCATTAGAGGAAGGAAAAGGTCCCATATAATCAAATCCCCAAACATCAAATGGCTCAATAACAAGTGAATAATTCATAGGCATTTCCTGACATCTACCAATATGACCAATTCTTTGACGTTTATGACAAGATAAGACAAACTTACGTGCATCCTTGAAGAGAGTAGGCCAATAAAAACTAGATTTTAATACCTTAGGTGCAGTTCTATCTCCAGCATGGTGTCCTCCGTAAGCCTCGGAGTGACACTTCTGTAGGATTTGTTCCTATTCATGCTCAGAGATTCAATGTCTAATAATACCATCAACTCCTTTATAATGATGTGGGTCATCCCAGAAGTAATGTCTTAAAACAGAGAATTTTTTTTGTTGGTATGTGAAACTAGGTGGTATATATTTAGCAACAATGTAACTAGCATAGTCTGGATACCAAGGAGTATTACGAGAAGCATTTATAACAGCTAATTGTTCATTAGGAAAACTATCATCAATAGGCAGTGGGTAATCAAAAACATTTTCCATTCGAGACAATTTATCAGCTACGAGGTTCTCAACTCCCTTCCTGTCAATAATAGGCAAGTCAAATTCTTGTAGCAACAGAACCCACCTAATGAGTCTAGGTATAACATCTTTCTTTTCCATAAGATATTTAATAGCAACATGATCGGTTGGAACAATTACGTTAGAATAAACAATGTAAGATCTGAATTTATCACATGCAAACACAACTGCTAAAAATTCTTTCTCAGTAGTAGCATAATTTCTTTGATCACTGTCTAGAGTTTTAGTAGCATAATGGATAACATTTAATTTCTTATCAACTCTTTGTCCTAGAATAACAACAACAACATAATCACTAGCATCACACATAATTTCAAATGATAAGTTCCAATCAGGTGGTTGAACAGTGGGTGCAGAGATTAAGGCTTTCTTAAGTATTTCAAAGGCTTCTACGCAATCATCATAAAAAACAAATGGAACATATTTTTGTAACATGTGAAGAGACCTAGAAAGTTTAGAGAAGTCTTTAATAAATCACCTATAGAAACTAGCATGACCAAGGAAACTTATTATACCTTTAATATCTTTAGGACATAGCATTTTCTCAATTGCATCATCTTTAGCTTTATCTAGCTACTCCAATACCTCATTCATAAATTTTGTGCCCCAAGACAATACATTCATTCACCATAAAGTGGCACTTCTCCCAATTCAAGATAAGATTAGTTTCTTCACATCTCTGCAAAACTCGATCAAGGTTGCTTAAAAAATCATCAAAGTAAATCCCGTAAACGGAAAAATCATCCATGAAAACCTCAACAATCTTTTCACAAAATTCAGCGAATATAGAAATCATACATCTTTGAAAGGTAGCTGGTGCATTGCATAACCCAAAAGGCATACGTCTATAAGTATAAGTTCCAAAGGGGCAAGTAAAAGTAGTTTCCTCTTGATCTTCTTTTGAAACACGTATTTGAGAGAAACCAGAATACCCATCAAGGAAACAAAAGTTTGTATGCTTAGACAATCTTTCTATAATTTTATCAATAAAAGGCAAGGGATAATGATCTTTTCTAGTAGGTTTGTTTAATTTCCTAAAATCAATTACCATCCTATAACCAGTTACAATTCTTTATGGAATGAGTTCATTTTTATCATTAGGAACAACAATTATACCTCCTTTCTTAGGGACACAATGAACAGGACTTACCCATCTACTATCAACTATGGGATAAATTATACCTGCTTAGAGAAGCTTTAATATTTCAATTCTTACCACATCCTTCACCTTAGGATTCAATCGTTGTTGATGATGAACAACTGGCTTAGCATCAGGCTCCAAATTAATCTTCTACTAACATAGAGTGGGACTAACGCCCTTAAGATCATCAAGAGTATATCCAATAGTGGCATGATGCTTCTTCAAGGTTTTTAGTAATCTCTTTTCTTCATGCTCTGAAAGGTTAGCACTAATAATAATATGATATATCTTCTTTTCATCAAGATAAGCATATTTCAATGTATCAGGCAACTGTTTCAATTCAAACATAGGATCACCTCTAGGTGGAGGAGGACCTCCAAGAGTTTCAATGGGCAAATTATGTTCAAGCATAGGTGCTTGATCAAAGAATATCTTATGTATTTCCTTTCTTTCCTTCATATGCATATTGTTCGCATGGTCTAGCAAATATTGTTCTAATGGATCAGTAGGAGGTATGGCAATAGAAGCAAGACCAATAATTTCATCTTTACTAGGAAATTCTTTATCTTGAGGTTGTCTACAGAATTTAGGGAAATTAAACTCATGAGATATATCACCAAAGTTAACATTGACAGTTTCTTTATTGCAATTGATCTTAGCATTAATTGTATTCAAGAAAGGTCTTCCGAATATAATGGGACAAAAATCATATTGTGGAGAACCAAGAACTAGAAAATTAGTAGGGTATTTTATGTTTCCACACAAGACTTCAACATATCTAATAGTCCCAAGTGGTGAAATAGTATCTGTATTCGCAAGCTTAATAGTAACATCAATGTCCTCTATCTCAACAAGTACAATACCATTCATAATTTCTTGATATAAGGTAAACATAATAGCACTCACACTAGCACCCAAATCACATAAACCATGTTAAAATGATATCCTATTTTAACATAGACAAGATGCATGCCAACTACAGGTTTATTCTTGTCTTTAGTATCAAGCTTAGCAATTCTAGTAGCTTCATCACAGAAATAAATAACAAGCCCATCAATATTATCGACCAAGAGTTCTTTAACGATAGCAACATTAGGTTCAACTTTAATTTGTTAACAGGGTATAGGTGCTCTAATATTACTTTTCTGAACCACGGTTGAAACCTTACCATGTTCCTTTATCCTAACAAGAAAAGTTGGTTCCTCAATATAAGCAGTAGGCCCAACTGGATCAACATTGTAAATGATAGTTTCATCTTTAACTACAAGGGGTTCCTCAATCTTTTCTTTAATAGGGCGATGCTATTTAAAACACTTCTCCTTAGGGAGATCAACATGAGTAGCAAATGATTCACAAAAGGAGGCTACTATCTCAGAGTCAAGTCCATATTTAGTGCTAAATTTATGAAAAGCATTGGTATCCATAAAAGATTTAACACAATCGAACTTAAGTTTTATACCCGACTCTTTACCTTTATTGAGTTCCCAATCTTCTGAGTTGAGTTTAATTCTCTCCAAAAGATCCCATCTGAATTCAATAGCTTTCTTCATAAACGAACCAATAGAAGAAGATTCGAGCATGGTTTGATCATTATGAGAAAGCCCAGCATAAAAATTCCGTAAGATAGTTTCTCTTGAGAGCTTATGATTGGCGCGTGTGTACATCATGTAATTAAGCCTCCCCCAAGCTTGAGCGATACTTTCTCCTTCACGAGGCCAAAAATTATATATATACTTTCGATCGCGATGAACCAGATGCATAGGATAAAACTTCTGATGAAATTCCAATTTCGATCGGTTCCAATCCCACGTTCCAACAGCATCCCATATCCTATACCATGTCAATGTCTTTCCCCCAAAGGTAAAGGGAAAACCTTCTTCTTAACTCCATCTTTGGATAAACCCACAAGCTTATATAATCCACAAACTTCATCCACATAGATTAGGTACATATCATGATGTATTGTTCCATCTCCGTCATAAGGTTTAGCTAGCAGTTTCTCTATCATACCTGAAGGACTATCATAATAAATATTTTCAGTAGGAGTAGTAGGTTGAGGAGAAAATCTTTGTTCTTCTGGTCGAGGTGAAGATACCCCGAACAAACCCCTCAAACGATTGTTTTCCATAGTAAAAAGTGACAGTAAATTTTAGCACGTAATATAAATTTTTCATTACCAAATTCCACTCCACAAAGGCGCTTCACTCCCCGGCAACGGCGCCAGAAAAGAGTCTTGATGACCCACGAGTATAGGGTATCAATCATAGTTGTCGTGGTTTTGTCACGGTAGATGCTCTAGTGAAAGGACTTAAGCGTGAAGCCATCGCAATGGTGATTAGATTGTCGGGGTTGAGCGGGATGAGAGACACGAGTTTACCCAGGTTCTGCCCCTCACGGGGGAGGTAAAAGCCTACTCCTACTCTTGTTGCTATTGCTTGACTATCGATTACAAGGGAGCAGATTCGCTTGACCTAGCTATCGATTGATTGTAATGTGTCTATTCTATGCCGGGGACTCGCCTTTATATACAAGTTGAGGCCGCCGGCTTATAAGAGTTCGGGTCAGGTTATGAAACATGACCGAGTCATACTCTAAGTCGCCTTCCTTTACAAGGTAAGTCATTACATGGAGGGTTACATCTTTAAATCGCCTTCTGACCTTGGGTTCTAAGTTGGCCCACCTTATGAGCCTCCCTCCTTTAATACTGCATCCTGATTATCTTGGCCCATCAGAGGCCCAGCTCCTTAAGTCGCCAATGACCTGACCCGGCCTTATTAAGGCGGGTTATATCGTGGGGTTATATCCCCAACATTAGGCCCCAGATTGATTTGAACCTGTTCATGTCAATCTTAACCCTTTTGTCTGGTGAGTCTTCTCTTCATTTCCTTGAACTGCCACCTTGAAAAATCTTCGTAACCAGCCATAAGAAAAAGATGATGTCACCTCCGTGATTTCGGGAAAACCTTCATGATGCCATAACGAATCTTTGTATAAATCCATCATTCCGAAAATCGAGGCATCCCTTTGTTGCAAAATTTATTGTGCCTCCTCGATCTTTGCACGTGTCATTCACTGTCCCCCTTTTCTATAACCTGCAAGTGTGGTAGACATCAGCTCTTTTTATATAACCCACCTTTGTTAGGGCGACTTATCCTTATTGCTTTTATCCATATTACGTCTTAAGTGACCCGCCGTACTTTGATTCTGCAGTTTCCGTCATGCTTAGATAACTCAGCATGGCAAAAACTACCCGCTGCAATTGGGGCCCTTCTGTAGTCACTTAGAAAATTCTCAAAGATTTTGAGGATCAAGGTCACTTGGCAACTCAAGAAGAGATTGGCTGGCAAGTTAGCCAGGGAGAAAATTTTCCCAATCCTGGTGAAGGAGAGGTAGTAGTTTTTACTGACCATATCCTCAGAGGCTTCACACCTCCCGGGTCAAAGTTCTTCCGAGATGTCTTGCATTATTTCAGCCTTCATTCTCAAGATATAGGCCCAAATTCCGTGTCAAACCTTTGCCACTTACAAATTTTCTATGAAGCCTATCTGCAAGTAGAGCTCACTGTTGCTCTTTTTAAAGAATTCTTCTACATAAACCGCCAGACTGATTGTACCAATGGTCCGAGTCAAGAACTAGGCAGTGTCTCAATTCAGAGACGTAGAGACGACAACTTTCCTACAGCTACCTTACCAAGCCACCCCAAAGGGTGGATAAAGACTTGGTTTTACTTCAAGAATACTGCCCCAGCAAATGAGAAAACTCTGCCGGGTTATAGGGCAGATCATCTTCCTATCAATTTTGACCCGCAAACCAAGCTTCTTCCAGCTAAACATATTGAAGCCCCAACACTATCCAAACATAACCTCTTTATTGGCCAATGGGGTAACCGAAATTGACTTCGCCCATTGCTGGGTCACATGGAGAATTCTTCCCTCAAGTTGCCGACCCAGTTTAATGTGTGAATATTCTGGCAAGTCAGATGACCCTCAACGGTATAGTTCTGATAACTTCACTGCTGAAGAAATCTTTCAAATTGTGCATTCTTTGCTTGGGGAGACTCAAGCAAACTTCAATAAGATTGGACTACCTCCATTCTTCAAACTTAACCCAGCCCCAGCTACAAGTAATATTTTATGTCCGACTTAAATATGTTTGACTTTATTCTATGTCTCACTTGTTAATTATTCCTTATTACACAACCCAACTCTGCTTTTTGGAAGAGAAAAATAAAACTGGTGTGGCCAAGGTCAGGACCTGCCTCAAATAAAAAAAGAACAAGCATGCTGTTGTAGCTGAGCCGGCTGCCATGGGCAAGTCAGCTGATGCTGATAACCCGTCAGAGGTAGAACTTGATTCTCTTGGCCGACTCTTTGTTGAATTAGCTGACTCCTCTTGTTCTCAGGATGAAGTTGCCACAAGCCAGGCTGATGATTCTGAGGTAATTCCTATCTCTTCCGGCTCAGATCCCGCACCTCCAGAAAGGATACGGTGGGTTGTCCGGAAATTAAAGTTTTCTCACCCAGATGCTCACTTAGATCCACACTTTATTTTTAAGAAAACTCAGCATGATCTAAGGCTCCAGACTTGAAGTGGCGGCTCAGGCGATTTAGTGGTCAGGTTAAGTCATGAACCCTCTACCCGTAAGTGGTCTGCTGAGGTGCCACATAGTCCAACTTCTTCTTTACCCAAAGCTGGTCTTATAAGACATCCTCTTAACCCTTCTAACTCCAATTACCAAGAGTCGCCACCATCTTCAGGCGACTTATCTCAAATGTAGCTGCCTGCCTTCATCGTAAACCAAGGGTAAGCCTTTGCTTTTACTTATAGTCATACAACTTATTGTCATACACGTCTTAATAATCAATATGACCTCAGGGTCAAATCCGAAGAGAAGAAGAGAAAGGTTGGTGACTCTTCCAAGGCATCCCAAATCCCTGAGTCAAAGGAACAGGTGCTGGTGACCCCAAAAGTCAACCTGGAACAACCTGAAGAGCATCATAGAAAACAAGATGACCTGCCTCCACAAGATGATGAAATGGCTACTGAGGCCATGGATATTGAAGCCGACCCGATGGATAATCGTGACCCGCCCAGTCCAATTACTTCTCCTGTCAAAGCCGCTGAAGAAGCTCCTCTTGAAGGAAATACTGATGACATTGCTGTTATTGGGGCGAGTCAGACAACACCCAAGACCTCCGCTGTAGTAGCTAAATATTCAGCAAAAGAAGAGTCGCCCTTATTGGAGAAGGGTAAAACAAAACTTGAATTGCCAAACTGTGAATCACTTAGCGCAGAGAGGTATATGCAGGATATTTGAGCCACCTGAATACAACTCGGGACATGGAGGCCGGCTTGGTACAGATAATGAAGCAGAAATATGAGGTATGTTTAACTTTCCCCATATCATATCCCTGTATGTAGCCCCCAAATCTTGACCAGAGTCAAATTTTTTAGTGTGGTGAAAACTTAAGATAAAATCTGTAGACTTCAAATTATAATCCCCAAGGGGCGGGTTATCATGCAAATGATGAACTCGCTCTTTCAAATATAACTCTCTTTGAAGAATCATCCGCAGCCCACAAGGGTCGGGTTATCATGTCAATGATAGGCCGGTTTTTGAAACTTACGAGAATGAAAACCTCCTGTAGCCCCAAAGGGCCGGCTCAGCTCAGTAAGGTGAGCTGTGACACCCTGGTTTTGCCCTTTTTCTTTTTCTGGGTTTTATTGCACTTTGAATTGAATTTGAGTTTTTTAATCAACTCATTTGGACTTAATCACTTGGGCACTTCTTAGATTTTCTCCCAAGTGACTCATCTCACCTCCAAACCCATTCCTTGCCCTCTGATATACCCAAATATAACCTTGGGAAAGAAAAATATTCATTTTCTCTCTGAAATAGCACTCCAGTCACTTCTACTCCAAAGTAACCCTCATTTTTCTTGGCCACAAAATCAGAGAAAATTCCTAAATATTCTTTGGACCTTGGCACACCTCCCTATGCAAAAATATTTCATAGTTATTTGGAATATTTTTGCTACAGAAAATCTTTCCCATTTTGGTCAGAAAATGCATGTTGTGAAGGAAGTGCATTTTTGCTTGATCCTATGGAGCTGAAATTTTTAGGGCTTCAATACCTTCCTAAGAAAACCTTAACCCCCAAAGATCAGCCCTAAACTCCTTCTGGAACCTATCCAAATATAGCTCACAAGTTTCTGTCCAGAAACTTGCTCACTCTCTCCTATTCATCTCGGTCGACCTGGCAGTATGCCATTTATATCCCTGGACCCCCCTATGCATGGACTACACGCCAGAGACGATTTGCACTGCGCCGACCACGTGATGCCAGAGTTCACGTGGTGACCGCGCGAGGACAAGGCCCTGGCATGTGGTCGACGCGCTCTACGTTGCGCCAACGTCTCTGTTTCGCTCGTGCCCACGTCGGAGCTCGCCTCAGCCTGCCGCACCGCGCCACCACCCTCTACTCATCGCCCTTGACCCCTCCCTACCGCTCGCCGCTGCTGGAGTTCGCCGCAACGAGCACGGGTACGACGAGGCCAAGTGCACAGTGTGCATGTGCCCCTGTGCTCGTCTCCACCTACGTCTTGTGCTCATCCGTGTCCCCCCACAGTGGCCGCGTGAGCCATGGAGTCTTTCCCCTCCCTCACTGGCCCCAGCCGTCACCGAGCGCCGCTTCCAGAGCCCTCCGGCGAGCCCAAGACCCCGTTCCCCTCCGCCTTTAAATAGAGCTTGACCCGCCCCTCTTAGAGCACCAAATCACACTAACCAAACCTCCGCACCTCCTCAGCTAGCCGTGGCCGGGCCATGCGGGCCTTTGTCCGCCTTTCCCCTCTGCCGCTCGCCGGCGATCCGAGTCCTCTTCCCCCTCCCACTCCACTACTTCTCGAGCTCCACCGTCTTCTCAGGCGTGTACCTGGTGGTCCATTGGTTCTAGTTGACGCCTCTGGAGCCCTTGGAATGGCCTCACGTCGCTGGTGTCTTCCTCTTCGACGAGCTCCGTCCACTACAGCCGCTGGAGACGACCACGCCGACCTCTTCCAACCACCTCTCGCCATGTTTCGGGTACGTGCAGGTGCGGCGTGACCTTGCGCATCCATCCCTCCTTTCCACGGTGGCCGACGAGCTCTCCTCGTCGGAGAACCACCGGCGATGAGCCGCCCCCTCCTCTATTTCTCTCCCTCTCTCTCTAAACCTGACCACAAGGGCCCACTGCCAGCCACTCAGCCACCTCCCGAAGCGGTATGAGTGGAGATGCCCCGCTGGTTTACGCTTTCGACGTCACCCCCTCTCTGATTTTCTGAAAAATCAAATCAAATTCAAATATTTGACTAAACTTTGACCAGCTATAACTCCTATTCTATAAGTCCAAATGATATAATTCTTTTTGCATTGCTTTTGTGTTGAAATTATCTATCAGCATGCAAAAGATGAGATTTTTGTTTGCTCTGATTATTTTTGGTGCATTAAACAGTGTTATGTGACCTTTTCTTTTTGTTATTTTAATTCTTTTTCAGAAGGAAATTACTTCCTTGAAGATAACCATGAGGAGTGTGACCCTCCTCTGCACTAAGGCAAGCCATCACAAATATTTGCAAGAATGACATTTCATAACTATGATTTATCACTTGAATATGATTATTTTAAATGCATATAGAAAATCCCTATAATTTTATTTAGGGTTATAACATGTTCTTGCTATGCTTGTTCTGTTATCAGTAGCATGGTAGTTGGATAACTAAGTTTATGTAGTAGAGTAATGTGACATTATGATTGATCTAGTTCATATCGATATTATGTTGAAAATGGTGCATAGGTTGTTCATTGCATTTTCATGGCATACTATGACTCGGTGAAATTATTTGCAAGATGAGACCTGATAATAAACCAACTTGAACATGTTTTTGATCAAGTCATGGTGCCACTGAATCGAGCTTCCCAGTGCAACCACATTTGCCTCTGTGGGGAGGCCCTTTCTCAGTCTATTGTTATGCCTCTCGCTGGTGCCTCCAACTAGGGAAGGTTATGCGCTAGCGCTACCCTGGCCTGGTAGGCAGGTATAACCTTGTGTGCCCGTAGTTATTCTGGTACCATGTCCCCGTTTGGGACGATTGTTTTCCCACGACGGTGGCCGTTGGATGTCCGGAGTGGCATCATTGCCACCCATGACTTAGCCCAAAGGGGAGTTGGTCGGAGTGGCCGGGAGAGTGTCATGGCAATACATTGGTTCTGTTGGAACGCCGTTCATCCACCCGAATGGGAGTCCGAGGCCATGGGTTCCGTGGTGTGGGTACAGTGTGCTAACCTCTGCAGAGTGTGTTTAATCTATCTATAGCCGCGTCCTCGGTCATGGACACAAGTTCATAGTAGGTCACCCGTGGATCAACAAAAATATTGAACTTGCACACTAAATGAATACTGTGGCACTGGTTATGTTTGTGAAATTGTTGAGACCACCGAAGTGGTTTCGTTTGTGATCCGGAGGTGATCACCTTGGTATGATAATGTTCATGGTTATGAGGTAACCGAGATGGTAAGCGGGTCTGAAAGGCCTTGTTATGAGCACAATCACTTCATGAGTAGCATGTTAAATCCTGCATTAAACTTGCTTAAATATCATTGTTGTTGTTTGCCATTTTTATTTTATTTGTGTGAGCTTGCGAGTACATTCAAAGTACTTACCTGGCGTGTCATGCCAGTTTCAGGAGATGTCATACCGGAGTTGGAGTTGCGTACTGCATCGCAGTCTAGACCGTGTCCACATCAGTGTCCTTGTGAGATGGAGTCCTTCTACGTCGTCGTTCCGCTGCCGCATAGTCTTATCGTGATATTGAGGCCCCTGCTCTTGTCTACTAAATAATGTACATATGTTCAGCAGCACCGAGTGTGCCGCTTGGCCTCGCTACTTGATGTAATCAAACCCTATGTTCCGCTAGTATCAATAAAGCGGTTGTATTTCTGTACCAATTTGTTGTGTGTTGCTAGAAGACTTGATCTCTGGGCTAGCAATGCAAGGAAAACCGGTCGCTCTGAGGCGGGGTGTCACAACGATTTTTATTAGAGCCACGCTAACTGTAGGACACGCTAGATAGCTAACGCGCTAGCTTAAACGGTAGACTGTAGCTCTATGTACCGGTAGTGTTTGTGTGCTTCTGGTTGCTGCATTGCATGCATATAGTTCATTTTATTACTAACCGACTAATGGTTGTGAGTGTAGATGGCTCCAGTGCCGTATACGTGTCAGTTGGAGCTGGCGCTGTACACTTCACCGCACCTTGTTCAGAATATATGGCATCGACTCTACCATCACGGTGACGACCCGGTGTATCAGGTGTATCGGGAGCGCCTGGCAGCCTCAGTATACGAGTATCACGCGGTGTTTACCTTGTGTAGCAGTTCAACATGTGGCACATACACCCGTTCTTCTAGGAGTGGTTTCGCTTCTACACCCGCCCAGGCTGTTCAGTTTGCTATGTTCGAGATTCTCGTTGAGTTACGCTATAACGAGGTCCGGATGCAGACTCATCCCGGTTTCTACTACTACCCATCCCTGCACGATGATGGGCATGTCCGCTTTCCTGTTGTTGATCCGGCGTGCGACAGTTCATCTAGCCACCTTTCCCGCTATATCACTGCCAGTTATCTTCTGATCTACGAGTTAGCCCGAGATCTGACTCGTGCTCGTACAGCTTTGATGGCCGCTAGGTCTAGTTTTGTTCCACCTTCCATAGGGCCTACTCCCATTATTCCCCAGCTTCTAGTTTGCCAGCTACCCCGGTTACCCCTTCGAGTAACTCAAGCACCTCGATAGTGACTCCCCGCAGGACCCTTGCCGAGTGGGCTTCGCTTGTTGCTAGTCCTGCAGCCCCTATGCTCCAACCTCATCCAGCACCCGCCCCTGAGGGAGAGCCCTCGAGGCAGCATCGTCTTGTTACCTTTAACCCGAAGGTTTCTATTAACGTCGTTAGTTCAGGATCCGAGTCCGGGTCAGGAGAGGGCCTAGCAGGACCAGCAGAGTACTAGATCACCAGAGTAGCCGAGGTTGTTATGATGCTTTCATGTATGAGTGTAGTCGTACCTGTCATGATATTTCCTTTCATGTATGAGTCTATGTATAATTATGTTGGAACTTTTTCTTTTATTATTCGCCTTGGTTTCTTGTCATTTCTTTTCGGGAGTTGTCGCTTGCTTTTCTTCCCCGTTCATGGATGTTGCTCATCTCGATGCTTCGTATTGGGAAACATAAATAGGATGACACAAGGAGGAAGCAACAGTCAGGCAGGTGACGATACTCCTGTTCGTCGCTCCGCCCGACAAGCAGGACATTCCCCTGAACCATATCAGCTGCCACCACCTCCTCCACCGCAAGCACCACCAACAGAGCAGATTATGAGAATGTTCGAAGAAAGAAGAAACCAAGATTTACTCGAACTATTGAGAAGTGTGCAGGCTATGGTTGGGCAGAATGGAAATTGGTATGGAAATTACTCCAAGCTATCAGACTTTCAGAGGACTAAGCCTCCTAGTTTCAGCCAAGTTGTTGATCCTTTGGAATCCGATGATTGGTTGTGGACTATTGAAAAGAAGCTCAAAATTACCCGCACCAAAGAAGCCGACAAGGTTCCATTTGCTACACACTATCTTGAAGGAGCTGCCTCTATATGGTGGGATAATACTAAAGCTATGTGGCCAGCGGACGACGAGATCACTTGGGATAAATTCAAGGACAATTTCCGCAAGTACCACATTCCCACCGGTATCATGAAGGTCAAGCAGCGTGAGTTTCTCGCTCTCACTCAAGGAAACCTGTCGGTAAGTGAGTATTTGCATAAATTCAATCACTTGGCTCGTTATTCTCTTTATGATGTGGCCACTGAAGAAAGGAAGATCGATTGATTCCTTGGAGGACTAAATCAGCACCTCCGATGCACACTCAGCATGTTCGACTTCCCTGGCTTTTAGACTTTGGTAAACAAGGCCCTTATAGCAGAAAGGGAACACAAGCTGGTTCACGACAATAAGCCAGTGTATAATGATCATAAACGCAAGTTCGAGCCTAAGAAAGATGGACAGCCAATTCAGAAGGCTCGTACCTGGCAGCAGCCTCAGTTTGAGTTTAAACCAACCTGGCAGCAGAATACCAACAAGACCAACAACCAAGTCAAGAACATTGTGACCAATCCTGTCCGGGAAGACTATCAGTGCAGCAACGCATGTTTCTCTTTTGGCCAGACCGGACACTATGCAAAACAGTGTCCCAAAAACGGCAAGCCAAACCCTCAAGCCTCAAGTCAATCACCTGGAATCCTACACCAAGGAGGAGCTGATCCAAGGCCAGGTGCATCATCTCTCCACAGAAGAAGCCCAAGAAAACCCCGAAGTGGTCATTGGTATGCTTTCTTTTAATAACATACCCGCAATAATTTTATTTGACTCTGGGGCTTCCCATTCCTTTATTTCGCGGAGTTTTGTTGCCCAAAACAAGTTTTCTTGCTCTATTCTTGATAAAAACATGATGGTGGAATCCCCGGGATCCATGCTCAAAACAAATTTGGTATGTTGTGACTTGGAAATAAGGAGCCTTGGAGTCATATTCCCTGCCACACTAGTATCCATTGAATCCGCAAGGCTGGATGTCATTGTCGGATTCAGGGCTCCACAGACCCAAGATTAACTCGAACTCTGGGGTGCGTGCAAAGAACTCAACCTCCCATGTCTTCCTACACGTCGATCCCATGGCCTAGATCGATGAACTGGAATGGAAAGAGACACAGCGGTTTACCCGGGTTCGGGCCACCTTGCGGGGTAATACCCTACTCCTGCTTTATGGTGGATTGGCCTCAAGGTGGGCTGAGGATGAACTAGTACAGAGGAGGAACAACCTCAGGAGGTGGGTTCTTGTTCTCAAGTGAGCTGGTGAGGGTCCGGATGCTCTGAATGATCCCCCCCTCTATGGAGGTGGCTAGGCTATACTTATAGTCGCCTTGGTCCGCTTCCCCCAAAATGTAGGTAGGAAGGGATCCCACAACGGCCAAATTCGAAGGGAGAGAACTAGTACATCTTATCCTGACGAAAGGTGGTCTTCACCTGCAAAGCTTCTGGCCGTGTCGCCATGGTGGGCTCGGCGATGACCTCCGTCCTGCCGTCCTGGCGGTCTTGGTCTTGTAGCGCGGAAGTGGAAACCTTTGGTTGATTGCTTGGGACTCCGCGCCTGCGCTTGCCTCTTTAGCACCAAAGAGGAAACCTGTTGTACTGCGCCCGCTGCCGCCCGCCTGGCTTTGGTCGTCATGGCTTGCGTCATCCGAACCTCACGAGGTGAGGGCTCGCATGGATTTCTCCGCTTCTCAGGAGCCAACCTAAGGAGGACATTCCCTCTGGAGGTCTCGGCGTCGTCCGCCTCGCGAGGCTTGGCGCCTCGCGAGGGTATTGTCTTGTTGGTGCTGAAGATGGGTCGTACCAGGTCGCCGATCGAGCCACACTGTGGGCCGCAGGCCGAAGCGAAGCCAAAGGGCAAGGGCGAAGCGCCGCGGGCCCCAACCGCCTGCAGGCCTGGTCGACGCATGGCGCTTGATGGGACGTGGGCGTCTTCGCTTCCCCATGCTACCTCGGCAACCATTTCAACTTGACGAGAGCCTACTGCATGCAGGAAGATCATCATTACTGGGGATCGTGGAGGCCGGTGGTTGGCCTCCCTCTGGCTAAAAATGGGGGGAGGGGCGGAGCCCCCTGCTCATCTCCATCTTCTCGCTGCTCGCCCTTGTTTCTTCTTTCTTGTTTTGCCGTCTTGTCGAAGCGTCCATGGCGCCGATGAGGAGGTTTTCCGCGGCGGAGAAGGGAAAAGCCCCCAAGGAGGGGCCAGGCTCGCCGCCGCCCAAGAGAGGACGTGGGCGGCCCCGGAAGCACGCATCGACTCCTGCGGCGACCCCTCGGGGGCGCGAGCGCGCTTCTTTGGTGGCCGGCGCTGCCTCTGGCAGCCGTGGCAGGTGCTACCGCGGACGGGGAGACCTCGACGATGGGGGGAGGCATGCCGCGATCGTCTGGCTGCCACAGCCGCGCTCCCACTCGGCCGATGCGCCTCCGGAGTTCGTCGTGTGGACGGAGAGGCCCGCGGGCATCTGGCTCCAACTTCCACATTCCTTTGTGACCGTGTTGCCGGCCGGAGGGCCTGATGGCCTCTGGCTGCAGGCCGACGGCTGCTACAGCAAGGCCTCGTGGGTGGATGACAAGGTCACCGCTGCTGGCAATGTGTTCCTGAACCGCGGGTGGCAGCCGTTTGCCCATGCGCGCGGCCTGCACGGGAGGTGCACCCT
Organism: Triticum aestivum; assembly: GCF_018294505.1. Lineage (NCBI taxonomy): Eukaryota > Viridiplantae > Streptophyta > Magnoliopsida > Poales > Poaceae > Triticum > Triticum aestivum. The sequence goes on along the minus strand of NC_057799.1, from coordinate 112,524,379 downwards.
CCATTTCAGGTACGACGGTGTCGCGACCCTCTATGTCAGAGTCTTTGGGGGAAGCGGCCGACTCCTGGGGTGCTGCCCGGAGAACGACAACGACGACGAGGGCGATGGTGACGGCACCGCCACTGGCAGTGAGCTTGCCCTTGGCGACGATCACACCTCCTCCAGTAGCGGGGGCTCGGCGCAGGCGACGGCGAGGATGACGAGCCTCCACGCCTCTGGGCCTGGACTGAGGAAAGTGCCGAGCTGCATCACCGTCGTGCCACGATGAAGCAGGAGGAAGACTCCGACTGAGTTCGGGTGCTGCCGGGGCCGGGCCTCAGGAGACGATGATGCTGCGTGGCCTACTTCTGTTTTCTTCCTTTCTTTTTTTTCTTTCTGCATTTGAAAGAAGGAGAGGGCCCTGCTGGGGCGTGTAACGAACCATGGCACTAGCGCCGTTATGCTCTTCTTATTATCTTGATACTATACCATGACATCTGTGTTATTTGTGCTGCTACTGAGCGTAGTTAGGACGACTTAGCTGGATGTGCTCGCAGTAGACTCCCGTGCCGCGAAGGCGTGCTCCTTGCTTCAAAGATGTCTTCCGAGGCTTCTTTCTTGAAGGTTCGGGAGCCGTGGAGCCTCGGAAGACCTCATGAGGCGCCTCGTCTCACCTCGCGCGAGCCCTCGGGCGCAGGTTGGCCGTGGCCACAGTACGTCACGTCGCAATGCCCGGAGGCATGGACTTGAAAGGGCACACAAGCCCACGAGCTCATTCGAGGGCGTCTCATGAGGATAAAGACGCCGAAGGCTGAGGTAACAGGGCTTCGGTGATGTTGGTGAGCCTAGGCACACACACTCACCATACCCAGCCCCCGCGCGGGGGCGCACGAGGAAGAGCGATGGGAAACTGTCGCTCCTCCTGAGACAAGGTTGGAAAGACGAATCCAGAATAAAATGAGAGAAAATTTCCAATCCTGGCGAACGAAATACATGAAAGCTCCAAATTTCATTCAAGAAGTTGCAGGCCAGCTACAGAAAGCAAGCAAAATAACGGCCGCGTCCGGCACCTAGACTAGTCTTCTTGTCTTCCCACCAGCGCGGAGCATGGGGCCTCCACTAGGACGTGGGTGGGAGCCCCCGTGAGGCCCAGGGGCGGCACTCAGCAGACTCTGAGGCGTGTACAACCACAACTCACTATTACGTGAGAGTGTCACGAGCGGAGACCTTCACAGGCACGGGGCCTTGCTTCATGGGTAGAACTTCCGGAGGTGCTGGATGTTCCAGGCGTTCTGGATGGGGATCCCATCCTGCGTCTCTAGGCGCGCGGCGCCAGGCCTGGAGACACGGGCGATCCTGAACGGGCCCTCCCACATGGGTGAGAGCTTATGCAGCACTTCCCTGGAGAGCACCCGCCTCAGGACGAGATCACCCACCTCGAGCGTCCTCGAGCGGATGCTGCGGTAGTGGTACCACCGCAACGCCTGCTGGTACCTCACTGCTCAGAGTGAGGCTTGGCGGCGGATTTCCTCCCCCAGCACGAGGTCCATCCCCCATGAGGCGTCCTGGCGTGCCTCGTCAAACGCCAAGAACCGCGCGGAGCAATGCCTGACCTCGTGAGGGAGAACCGCTCCAGCTCTGTAGACGAGGAAGAACGGAGTTTGCCCGTTGGCTTGGTTGCTGTGGTGCGGATGGACCACAACACTGATTGGAGCTCATCGAGCCAGCCCTTTCTGCAGGCCTCGAGCTTCTTCTTGAAGGTCTTTGCCTTGAGGAATCTCAGGACCTCTGCATTGGCACGCTCAGCCTGGCCGTTGCTCCGGGGGTGTGCCACCGAAGCATAGCATATCTGCGTTCCAAGGTTAGCACACGAAAAGGTTGCTGGTGAATTGCGAACCATTGTCGATGATGATGCGGTTAGGAACCCCGAAACGGCTCACGAGGCCCTTGATGAACTTGACGGCCGAGCCGGCCGGGATGGTGCGGACGGTCTCTACCTCGGCCCACTTGGTGAACTTGTCGATGGCGAGGTAGAGGTAGCGGCAGCCCCCGGGCGCTCAAGGGAACGGGCCCAGGATGTCCAGCCCCAGACCGCGAACGGCCATGAAAGTGGGATGGTATGAAGGCCCTGAGCAGGCTGGTGGATCTTCTTGGCATGGAATTGACGGGCATCACAGGATCTTACCAGCTCGGTGGCATCCTTGAGCGCTGTCGGCCAGTAGAATCCATAGGGGAGCGCCTTGCCCACGAGGGTGCGCGTCAAAGAGTGATGCCCGCAGTCCCCGCCATGTATGTCGGCCAACAGCTCACATCCCTGCTCCCTGGAGATGCATCGCCGAGAAACATCGTTTGGCCATTTTCGGTAGAGCTCACCGTCCTGGATGCAGTACACGGTGGCCTGGCGGGTCACACACTTTACGTCTTCCTCCTTCTCCGGCAAGATGCCCTGGAGTAGGTATGCCTTGAACTCCTCAGTCCAGCACCCCTCCTGACGCTCAAGTGCGAGGAACAAGCGGGCTCCTGTGGTCGGGCCGCAAGCTGGGGCGCCTGAGGGGGTGCTGGAGGAAGCTCCTCTTTAGGCGATGCTGATCCCGCAGCGGGGGGAGCTGCCGATGGCTTGAAAAGCCGCTCCTCAAAGACGCCAGGCTCCTGAGGTAAACACCGAGACGCCCTCTTGGCGATGTCGTCCGCCTCCTTGTTCGTGCCGCGTGGCATGTGCTGCAATTCCAGGCCCAAGAATCATTTCTCGATTTTGTGTACTCATACGTCTCCAACGTATCTATAATTTTTTATTGTTCCATGCTATTATATTATCTGTTTTGGATGTTTAATGGGCTTTAATATACTCTTTTATATTATTTTTTGGGACTAACCTATTAACCGAAGGCCAAGTGCAAATTGCTATTTTTTGCCTATTTCAGTGTTTCGCAGAAAAGGAATATCAAACGGAATCCAAACGGAACGAAACCTTCGTGAGGATCTTTCTTGGAACAAACGCAATCCAGGAGACTAGGAGTGGAAGTCAAATATGCAATGAGGCGGCCACGAGGCAGGAGGGCGCACCCAGGGGGGTAGGCGCGCCCCCCACCCTCATGGGCCCCTCGTAGCTCCACCGACCTACTTCTTTTGGCTATATATACTCTTATACCCTGAAAACGTCCAGGGGAGCCATGAAACCACTTTTCCACTGCCGCAACCTTCTGTTCTCGTGAGATCCCATCTTGGGGCCTTTTCTGGCGATCTGCCGGAGGGGGATTCAATCACGGAGTGCTTCTACATCAACACCATAGCCTCTCCGATGATGTGTGAGTAGTTTACCACAGACCTTCGGTTCCATAGTTATTAGCTAGACGGCTTCTTCTCTCTCTTTGGTTATCAACACAAAGTTCTCCTCGATGCTCTTGGAGATCTATTCGATGTAATACTTTTTGCGGTGTGTTTGCCGAGATCCGATGAATTGTGGGTTTATGATCAAGATTATCTATGAACAATATTTGGTTATTCTCTAAATTCTTATATGCATGATTTGATATCTTTGCAAGTCTCTTCGAATTATCGGTTTAGTTTGGCCTACTAGATTGATCTTTCTTGCAATGGGAGAAGTGCTTAGCTTTGGGTTCAATCTTGAGGTGCTCGATCCCAGTGACAGAAAGGGAACCGACACGTATTGTATTGTTGCCATCGAGGATAAAAAGATGGGGTTTATATCATATTGCTTGAGTTTATCCCTCTACATCATGTCATCTTGCCTAATGTGTTACTCTGTTCTTATGAACTTAATACTCTAGATGCATGTTGGATAGCGGTCGATGTGTGGAGTAATATAGTAGTAGATGCAGAATCGTTTCGGTCTACTTGACACGGACGTGATACCTATGTTCATGATCATGCCTAGATATTCTCATAACTATGCGCTTTTCTATCAATTGCTCGGCAGTAATTTGTTCACCCAACGTAATATATGCTATCTTGAGAGAAGCCACTAGTGAAACCTATGGCCCCCGGGTCTACTTTACATCATATAAGTTTCCGATCTATTTATTTTGCAATCTTTATTTTCCAATCTATACAACAAAAATACCAAAAATATTTATCTTATTATCTCTATCAGATCTCACTTTTGCAAGTGGCCGTGAAGGGATTGACAACCCCTTTATCGCGTTGGTTGCAAGGTTCTTGATTGTTTGTGCAGGTACTAGGCGATTTGCGTGTAGTCTCCTACTGGATTGATACCTTGGTTCTCAAAAACTGAGGGAAATACTTACGCTACTTTGCTGCATCACCCTTTCCTCTTTGAGGGAAAACCAACGCATGCTCAAGAGGTAGCAAGAAGGATTTCTGGCTCCGTTGCTGGGGAGATCTACGCTCAAGTCAAGACATACCAAGTACCCATCACAAACTCTTATCCCTCGCATTACATTATTTGCCATTTTCCTCTTGTTTCCCTCTCCCCCACTTCACCTTGGTTGTTTTATTCGCCCTTTTTCGTTTGTCTATTTTCGCCCGCTTCTTCTGTGCTTGTGTGTTGGATTGATAGTTTGTCACGATGGCTCAAGACAATGCTAAATTATGTGACTTTTCCAATACCAACAACAATGATTTTATTAGCACTCCGATTGCTTCTATTATCGATGCTGAATCTTGTGAAATTAATGCTGCTTTGTTGAATCTTGTCATGAAAGATCAATTTTCTGGCCTTCCTAGTGAAGATGTCGCTACCCATCTAAACAACTTTGTTGATTTGTGCGATATGCAAAAGAAGAAAGACGTGGATAATGACATTGTTAAATTGAAGCTATTTCCGTTTTCGCTTAGAGATCGTGCTAAAACTTGGTTCTCTTCTTTGCCTAAAAATAGTATTGATTCATAGAATAAGTGCAAAGATGCTTTTATCTCTAAGTATTTTTCTCCTGCTAAGATCATCTCTCTTAGAAACGATATTATGAATTTTAAGCAACTTGAGCATGAGCATGTTGCACAAGCTTGGGAGAGGATGAAATTAATGATACGTAATTGCCCTACACATGGTTTGAATTTATGGATGTTTATACAAAAAATATGCCGGATTGAATTTTGCTTCTAGAAATCTTTTAGATTCGGCCGCGGGAGGCACTTTTATGGAAATCACTTTAGGAGAAGCTACTGAAATCCTAGATAATATTATGGTTAATTATTCTTAATGGCACACCGAAAGATCTACTAGTAAAAAGGTTCATGCGATTGAAGAGATTAATGTTTTGAGTGGAAAGATGGATGAACTTATGAAATTGTTTGCTAATAAGAGTGTTTCTTCTTATCCTAATGATATGCCTTTGTCCACTTTGATTGAGAATAATAATGAATCTATGGATGTGAATTTTGTTGGTAGGAACAATTTTGGTAACAACGAATATAGAGGAAATTTTAATTCTAGGCCATTTCCTAGTAATTCCTCTAATAATTATGGTAATTACCACAACAACTCTTATGGAAATTTTAATAAGATGCCCTCTGATTTTGAGACTAGTGTTAAAGAATTTATGATTTCGCAAAAGAATTTCAATGCTTTGCTTGAAGAAAAATTGCCAAAGATTGATGAGTTGGCTAGGAACGTGGATAGAATTTCTCTTGATGTTGATTCTTTGAAACTTAGATCTATTCCACCTAAGCATGATATCAATGAGTCTCTCAAATCTATGAGAATTTCCATTGATGAGTGCAAAGAAAGAACCGCTAGGATGCGTGCTAAAAAAGATTGCTTTGTGAAAGCGTGTTCTTCTAGTTTTCATGATAGTAATGACGAAGATCTAAAAGTGAGTGATGTGTCTCCTATTAAATCTTTATTTTCCAATATGAATCTTGATAAATATGGGACTGGAGATGAGTCAACTTTAGTTAAAAGGCGTCCCAATGATTCGGAGTTTTTAGATCTTGATGTAAAAATTGGTAAAAGTGGGATTGAAGAGGTCAAAATTTACATAACAATGAACCCACTATTTTGGATTTCAAGGAATTTAATTACGATAATTGTTCTTTGATAGATTGTATTTCCTTGTTGCAATCCATGCTAAAATCTCCTCATGCTTATGATCAAAATAAAGCTTTTACTAAACATATCGTTGATGCTTTAATGCAATCATATGAAGAAAAACTTGAATTAGAAGTTTCTATCCCTAGAAAACTTTATGATGAGTGGGAACCTACTACTAAAATTAAGATTAAAGATCATGAATGCTATGCCTTATGTGATTTGGGTGCTAGTGTTTCCACGATTCCAAAAACTTTGTGTGATGTGTTAGGTTTCCGTGAATTTCATGATTGTTCTTTAAATTGGCATCTTGCGAATTCCACCATTAAGAAACCTATGGGAAGGATTAATGATGTTCTTATTGTTGCAAATAGGAATTATTTGCCCGTAGATTTTATTGTTCTTGATATAGATTGCAATCCTACATGTCCTATTATTCTTGGTAGACCTTTCCTTAGAACGATTGGTGCAATTATTGATATGAAAGAAGGAAATATTAGATTCCAATTTCCATTAAGGAAAGGCATGGAACACTCCTAGGAATAAAATTAAATTACCTTATGAATTTATTATGTGAGCCACTTATGGATTGCATACCAAAGATGACAATACCTAGATCCATTCTTGTTTTTATGCCTAGCTAGGGGCGTTAAATGATAGCGCTTGTTGGGAGGCAACCCAATTTTATTTTTGTTCCTTGCTTTTTGTTCCTGTTTAGTAATAAATAATTCATATAGCCTCTTTTTAGATGTGGTTTTATGTTTTAATTAGTGTTTGTGCCAAGTAGAACCTTTGGGAAGACTTGGGTGAAGTCTTTCTAATCTTGCTGTAAAAAACAGAAACTTTAGCGCTCACGAGGTTAGCTGCCATTTTTTACTGGAGAGTGATTTTAGGTTTATTATTTTTGCAGATGATTAATAGATAAATTCCTCACGTCCAACAATTTATTTCAGAATTTTTGGAGTTCCAGAAGTATATGTTTGATACAGATTACATCAGACTGTTCTGTTTTTGACAGATTTATTTTTTCGTGTGTTGTTTGCTTATTTTGACGAATCTATGGCCAGTATCGGGGGGTATGAACCATAGAGAAGTTGGAATACAGTAGATTTAACACCAATATAAATAAACAATGAGTTCATTACAGTACCATAAAGTGGTGGTTTGTTTTCTTACACTAACGGAGCTCATGAGATTTTCTGTTTAAGTTTTGCGTTGTGAAGTTTTCAAGTTTTTGGGTAAAGATTTGATGGATTTTGGAATAATGAGTGGAAAGAGCCTAAGCTTGGGGATGCCCAAGGCACCCCAAGGTAAAATTCAAGAACAACCAAAAGCCTAAGCTTGGGGATGCCCCGGAAGGCATCCCCTCTTTCGTCTTCGTCTATCGGTAACTTTACTTGAGGCTATATTTTTATTCACCACATGATATGTGTTTTGCTTGGAGAGTCTTGTATGATTTGAGTCTTTGCTTTTTAGTTTACCACAATCATCCTTGCTGTACACACCTTTTTGAGAGACACACATGAATTGGAATTTATTAGAATACTGTATGTGCTTCACTTATATCTTTTGAGCTAGATAATTTTGCTCTAGTGCTTCACTTATATCTTTTTAGAGCACGGTGGTGGTTTTATTTTATAGAAATTATTGATATCTCATGCTTCACTTATATTTTTTTGAGAGTCTTTTAGAAAATCATGGTAATTTGCTTTGGCTATAAAATTAGTCCTAATATGATAGGCATCCAAGATGGGTATAATAAAAACTATCATATAGAGTGCATTAAATACTATGAGAAGTTTGATACTTGATAGTTGTTTTGAGATATAAAGATGGTAATATTAGAGTCGTGCTAGTTGAGTAATTGTGGAATTGAGAAATACTTGTGTTGAGGTTTGCAAGTCCCGTAGCATGCACGTATGGTAATCGTTGTGTGACAAATTTGAAGCATGAGGTGTTCTTTGATTGCTTTCCTTATGAGTGGCGGTCGGGGACGAGCAATGGTCTTTTCCTACCAAACTATCCCCCTAGGAGCATGCGCGTAGTGCTTGGTTTTGATGACTTGTAGATTTTTGCAATAATTATGTGAGTTCTTTATGACTAATGTTGAGTCCATGGATTATACGCACTCTCACCCTTCCATCGTTGCTAGCCTCTTCGGTACCGCGCATTGCCCTTTCTCACCTCGAGAGTTGGTGCAAACTTTGCCGGTGCATCCAAACCCCGTGATATGATACGCTCTATCACACATAAGCCTCCTTATATCTTCCTCAAAACAGCCACCATACCTACCTATTATGGCATTTTTGTAGCCATTCCGAGATATATTGCCATGCAACTTTCCACCGTTCCGTTTATTATGACACGCTCCATCATTGTCATATTGCTTTGCATGATCATGTACTTGACATCGTATTTGTGGCAAAGCCACCTTCATAATTCTTTCATACATGTCACTCTTGATTCATTGCACATCTCGGTACACCACCGGAGGCATTCACGTGGAGTCATATTTTGTTCTAAGTATCGAGTTGTAATTCTTGAGTTGTAAGTAAATAAAAGTGTGATGATTTTCATTATTAGAGCATTGTCCCATGTGAGGACAGGATGATGGAGACTATGATTCCCCCACAAGTCGGGATGAGGCTCCAGACGAAAAATAAGTAAGAAATAATAATAATAAAAGAGGCCAAAGAAGCCCAAATAAAAAAAAGAGGCCATAAAAAAGAGAAGGCCCAAATAAAAAAATGAGAGAAAAAGAGAGAAGGGGCAATGTTACTATCCTTTTTCCACACTTGTGCTTCAAAGTAGCACCATGGTCTTCATGATAGGGAGGCTCTTATTTTGTCACTTTCATATACTAGTGGGAATTTTTCATTATAGAACTTGGCTTGTATATTCCAATGATGGGCTTCCTCAAAATGCCCTAGGTCTTCGTGAGCAAGCAAGTTGGATGCACACCCACTTAGCTTGTTTTGTTGAGCTTTCATATATTTATAGCTCTAGTGCATCTGTTGCATGGCCATCCCTACTCCTTGCATTGACATCAATTGATGGGCATCTCCATAGCCCGTTGATTAGCCGCGTCAATCTGAGACTTTCTCATTTTTGTCTTCTCACACAACCTCCATCATCATATTCTATTCCACCCATAGTGCTATGTCCATGGCTCGCGCTCATATATTGCGTGAAAGTTGAAAGAGTTTGAAAAGGCTAAGTATGAAACAATTGCTTGGCTTGTCATCGGGGTTGTGCATGATGGGAGCATTTTGTGTGACGAAAATGAAGCATGGCCAAACTATATGATTTTGTAGGGATAAGCTTTCTTTGGGTATGTTATTTTGATAAGACATAATTGTTTGGTTAGCATGCTTCAAGTATTATTATTTTTATGTCAATATTAAACTTTTGTCTAGAATCTTTTGGATCTAAACATTCATGCCACAATAAAGAGAATTACATTGAAAATTATGCTAGGTAGCATTCCACATCAAAAAATTTGTTTTTATCATTTACCTACTCGAGGACGAGTAGGAATTAAGCATGGGGATGCTTGATACGTCTGCAACGTATCTATAATTTTTTATTGTTCCATGCTATTATATTATATGTTTTAGATGTTTAATGGGCTTTAATATACTCTTTTATATTATTTTTGGGACTAACCTATTAACCGAAGGCCCAGTGCAAATTGTTATGTATTTGCCTATTTCAGTGTTTCGCGGAAAAGGAATATCAAACGGGGTCCAAACGGAACGAAACCTTCGCGAGGATCTTTCTTGGAACAAACGCAATCCAGGAGACTTGGAGTGGAAGTCAGAGACGCAATAAGGCAGCCACGAGGCAGGAGGGCACGCCCAGGGGGGTAGGCGCGCCCCCACCCTCGTGGGCCCCTCGTAGCTCCATCGACCAACTTCTTTCGCTTATATATACCCTTATACCCTAAAAACATCCAGGGGAGCCACGAAACCACTTTTCCACCGCCGCAACCTTCTGTACCCGTGAGATCCCATCTTGGGGCCTTTTCCGGCGATCTGCCGGAGGGGGATTCGATCATGGAGGGCTTCTACATCGACACCATAGCCTCTCCGATGATGTGTGAGTAGTTTACCACAGACCTTCGGGTCCATAGTTATTAGCTAGATGGCTTCTTCTCTCTCTTTGGTTCTCAATACAAAGTTCTCCTCGATGTTCTTGGAGATCTATTTGATGTAATACTTTTTGCGGTGTGTTTGCCAAGATCCGATGAATTGTGGGTTTATGATCAAGATTATCTATGAACAATATTCGGTTCTTCTCTGAATTCTTATATGCATGATTTGATATCTTTGCAAGTCTCTTCGAATTATCGGTTTAGTTTGGCCTACTAGATTGATCTTTCTTGCAATGGGAGAAGTGCTTAGCTTTGGGCTCAATCTTGCGGTGCTCGATCCCAGTGACAGAAAGGGAACCAACACGTATTGTATTGTTGCCATCGAGGATAAAAAGATGGGGTTTATATCATATTGCTTGAGTTTATCCCTCTACATCATGTCATCTTTCCTAATGCGTTACTCTGTTCTTACGAACATAATACTCTAGATGCATGCTGGATAGCGGTCGATGTGTGGAGTAATAGTATTAGATGCAGAATCGTTTCGGTCTACTTGACACGGACGTGATGCCTATGTTCATGATCATGCCTAGATATTCTCGTAACTATGCGCTTTTCTATCAATTGCTCGGCAGTAATTTGTTCACCCACCGTAATATATGCTATCTTGAGAGAAGCCACTAGTGAAACCTATGGCCCCCGGGTCTACTTTACATCATATAAGTTTCTGATCTATTTATTTTGCAATCTATACAACAAAAATACCAAAAATATTTATCTTATTATCTCTATCAAATCTCACTTTTACAAGTGGCCGTGAAGGGATTGACAACCCCTTTATCGCGTTGGTTGCAAGGTTCTTGATTGTTTGTGCAGGTACTACGTGTAGTCTCCTACTGGATTGATACCTTGGTTCTAAAAAACTGAGGGAAATACTTAAGCTATTTTGCTGCATCACCCTTTCCTCTTCAAGGGAAAATCAACGCATGCTCAAGAGGTAGCACATACCTCCTCAAGGTATGCCTCCATGTGCTCGTCCATCGGCTTGTATGCCTTGTTGGAGAAGTTGACGAGGAGCTGGGAGTCGCCCCTGATGGTGAGGCGCCTCACCCCCAAACCTGCTGCAGCCTTGAGCCCGGCGATCAGGTCTTCGTATTCCGCGATGTTGTTCGAGACCTTCTCGCCTTGCTGGAAACAGGGTTGCACAGCGTAGTAGAGCTTGTCCTGGGTGGGTGAGATGAGCACGGCTCCATCCCCCGCGCCCTGACGCGCGAATGCACCGTCGAAGTACATGACCCAACCATCTGGTGCTTCATTTTCCGGTGCACGGGAACGGTCCTCGCCCAATTCCCGGTCGGGGACGTCGGTCGATTCTGCTACAAAATCGGTGAGAGCCGCACCCTTGACGATCCTGGTGGTGTTGAATTCCAACTGGAATGCATGTAGTTGGATGTTCCATTCGGCGACCGTTCCTGCAGCGTTAGGGCTCTGGCGGACCCTCTCCAAGGGGTAAGCTGAGACAACCTTGATGGGGTGGCCTTGGAAGTAGTGACGCAGTTTTCGGGAGGCAACAAGGAGGGAGAGCAAAAGCTTCTGTGGCATGGGATAGTGTGCTCGCGCATCACGCAACACCATGCTGACGAAGTACACTAGGTGCTCGACGAGGGTGGAAGCACCGGCGGGGTCCTATACCTCCTGAGACCGGGGGACCTCAGGAACTAGATGGTCTGCTGGGGGAGCCAATGCCTCAGGAGCGTCGTCCTGAGGAGCTTGATCATCTGCTGGGGCAGCCGAGGCCTTAGGAGCCCCGTCCTGAGGCTGTGGTGCCTCGGCCTGGCATGAGGTGCTGCCCCGGGAGCCCTTAGTTGGACGATGTCGGTGTCAAAACCGGTGGATCTCGGGTAGGGGGTCCCAAACTGTGCGTCTAAGGTCCATGGTAACAGGAGACGAGGGACACGATGTTTACCTAGGTTCGGGCCCTCTTGATGGAGGTAATAACCTACTTCCTGCTTGATTGATCTTGATGAATATGAGGATTACAATAATTAATCTACCAAACTGTCCCCCTCGATGTCTAGCCTGTATGATTGTGATTGCCTCTACGGACTAAACCCTCTGGTTTATATAGACACCGAAGAGGCCTAGGGTTGTACAGAGTCGGTTTACAGAGGAAGGAATCTTCATATCCGAACGCCAAGCTTGCCTTCCACGCAAAGGAGAGTCCCATCTGGACACGGGAGGAAGTCTTCTGTCTTGTATCTTCATGGCCCATCAGTCCGGCCCACGTCACATAGCCCGGATGCCCGAGGACCCCTTAATTCAGGACTCCCTCAGTAGCCCCTAAACCAGGCTTCAATGATGATGTGTCCGGCGCGCAGATTGTCTTCGGCATTGCAAGGCGGGTTCCTCCTCCGAATATTTCAAAATAGTCCTCGATCATAGAGAACGTGTCCGGCTCTGCAAAACAAGCTCCATAAAGAGTATAAAATTTAACAAGTCCCATCTACTGACATCTTCTGTAGTGGATGCCACGTCTCCGCTCGGTCATTATTTCGAACCGTTTTTTAGCCTCCCACTCCGTGTTTCGAGATGCGGTTTCCATTGGCACATCTTGCCAAAGCAGAGATCGTGTCCCTTATCATGGGATCCTCATTAATATGGGCTTGGGTAATCCAACCGTGTTGTTGGCGATCCCTTGGGAATAGGCGAGCTTTAAGGCCCGTGAGGGGGCGTTCGATATTCTTTGCCTTTATAAAGGGCTACGGACCCGTCTTTCTCCCCCCACGCCTATCTCTTCCTCAACCTTAACCCCAGGCTCCAGTGCCTAGAATTCGATTTCTTCCATTGTTACGAGGCCCCAAGGTAGGTGGGCAGCCTCCTCGGTCACCGAGGAGGATATCGTGAAGCTTCGAAAGGCGAGGTACATGACTGCGGAAATCCCCCACAGGCTCCCTACTAAAGGGCAGGTCATCCCTACACCAAAATCCGGCGAGAGGGTTGTATTCATCTCCCACTTCCTCCGCGGGCTAGGGTTCGCTCTGAAGGAAATATGCCCTAGAGTCAATAATAAAGTGGTTATTTATATTTCCTTATATCATGATAAATGTTTATTATTCATGCTAGAATTGTATTAACCGAAAACTTAGTACATGTGTGAATACATAGACAAATAGAGTGTCACTACTATGCCTCTACTTGACTAGCTCGTTGAATCAAAGATGGTTAAGTTTCCTATCCATAGACATGAGTTGTCATTTGATTAACGGGATCACATCCTTAGAGAATGATGTGATTGACTTGACCCATTCCGTTAGCTTAGCACTTGATCGTTTAGTATATTGTTATTGCTTTCTTCATGACTTATACATGTTCCTATGACTATGAGATTATGCAACTCCCGAATACCGGAGGAACACTTTGTGTGCTACCAAACGTCACAACGTAACTGGGTGATTATAAAGGTGCTCTACAGGTGTCTCCGATGGTACTTGTTGAGTTGGCATAGATCAAGATTAGGATTTGTCACTCCGATTGTCGGAGAGGTATCTCTGGGCCCTCTCGGTAATGCACATCACTATAAGCCTTGCAAGCAATGTGACTAATGAGTTATTTGCGGGATGATGCATTACGGAATGAGTAAAGAGACTTGCCAGTAATGAGATTGAACTAGGTATTGAGATATCGACGATCTAATCTCGGGCAAGTAACATACCGATGACAAAGGGAACAACGTATGTTGTTATGCGGTTTGACCGATAAAGATCTTCGTAGAATATCTAGGAGCCAATATGAGCATCCAGGTTCTGCTATTGGTTATTGACCGGAGACATGTCTCGGTCATGTCTACATAGTTCTCGAACCCGTAGGGTCCGCACGCTTAACGTTCGGTGACGATCAGTATTATGAGTTTATGTGTTTTGATGTACCGAAGGTAGTTCGGGGTCCCGGATATGATCACGAACATGACGAGGAGTCTCGAAATGGTCGAGACATAAAGATCGATATATTGGATGACTATGTTTGGACATCGGAAAGGTTTCGAGAGAGTTCGGGCATATACCGGAGTACCGGGGGGTTACCGGAACCCCCAGGGGAGTAATGGGCCTTATTGGGCCTTAGTGGAATAGAGGAGAGGAAGGGAAAAGGTGGAGGGCGCGCCCCCCTAGCCCAATCCGAATTGGGTGCCCCCCTTTCCTTCCCTCTCTCATCCCCTTCCTTCTCTCCTACTCCTACTACTTGGAAGGGGGGAATCCTACTCCCGGTGGGAGTAGGACTCCCCAGGGTGCGCCATAGTAGAGGGTCGGCCCTCCCCCTCCTCCACTCCTTTATATACGGGGGAGGGGGCACCCCATAGACTGACAAGTTGATCATTGATCTCTTAGCCGTGTGCGGTGCCCCCCTCCACCATAATCCACCTCGGTCATATCGTCGTAGTGCTTAGGCGAAGCCCTGCGCCGGTAGCTTCATCATCACCGTCATCACGCCGTCGTGCTGACAAAGCTCTCCCTCGACACTCACTGGATTGTGAGTTCGTGGGACGTCACCGAGCCGAACATGTGTAGATCGCGGAGGTATCGTACTTTTGGTACTAGGATCGATTGATCATGAAGACGTATGACTACATCAACCGCGTTGTCATAACGCTTCCGCTTTCGGTCTACGAGGGTACGTGGCCAACACTCTCCCCTCTCGTTGCTATGCATCACCATGATCTTGCGTGTGCGTAGGAATTTTTTTGAAATTACTACTTTTCCCAACAGTGGCATCAGAGCCAGGTTTATGCGTAGATGTTATATGCACGAGTAGAACACAAGTGAGTTGTGGGTGATAATAGTCATAATGTTTACCAGCATGTCATACTTTGATTCGACAGTATTGTTGGATGAAGTGGCCCAGACCGACATTATGCGTACGCTTACGCGAGACTGGTTCTACCGACGTGCTTCGCACACAGGTGGCTGGCGGGTGTCAGTTTCTCCAACTTTAGTTGAATCGAGTATGGCTACGCCCGGTCCTTGTTGAAGGTTAAAACAACACATACTTGATGAAAAATCGTTGTGGTTTTGATGCGTAGGTAAGAACGATTCTTGCTCAGCCCGTAGTAGCCACGTAAAACTTGCAACAACAAAGTAGAGGACGTCTAACTTGTTTTTGCAGGGCATGTTGTGATGTGATATGGTCAAGACATGATGCTAAATTTTATTGTATGAGATGATCATGTTTTGTAACAAAGTTATCAGCAACTGGCAGGAGCCATATGGTTGTCTCTTTATTGTATGAAATGCAATCGCCATGTAATTGCTTTACTTTATCACTAAGCGGTAGCGATAGTCGTAGAAGCAATAGTTGGCGAGACGACAACGATGCTACGATGGAGATCAAGGTGTCGTGCCGGTGACGATGGTCATCATGACGGTGCTTTGGAGATGGAGATCAAAGGCACAAGATGGTGATGGCCATATCATATCACTTATATTGATTGCATCTGATGTTTATCCTTTATGCATCTTATTTTGCTTAGTTCGACGGTAGCATTATAAGATGATATCTCACTAAATTTCAAGGTACTAGTGTTCTCCCTGAGTATGCACCGTTGCGAAAGTTCGTCGTGCCGAGACACCACGTGATGATCGGGTGTGATAACCTCTACGTTCACATACAACGGGTGCAAGCCAGTTTTTGCACACGCAGAATACTCGGGTTAAACTTGATGAGCCTAGCATATGCAGATATGGCCTCGGAACACTGAAACCGAAAGTTCGAGCATGAATCATATAGTAGATATGATCAACATAGTGATGTTCACCATTGAAAACTACTCCATCTCACGTGATGACCGGACATGGTCTAGTTGATATGGATCATGTGATCACTTAGATGATTAGAGGTATGTCTATCTAAGTGGGAGTTCTTTAGTAATATGATTAATTGAACTGTAATTTACCATGAACTTAGTACCTGACAGTATTTTGCATGTCTATGTTGTTGTAGATAGATGGCACGTGCTGTTGTTCCGATGAATTTTAATGCGTTCCTAGAGAAAGCTAAGTTGAAAGATGATGGTAGCAACTACACGGACTGGGTCCGTAACTTGAGGATTATCCTCATTGCTTCAGAGAAGAATTACATCCTAGAAGCACCGCTAGGTGCCAAACCCGCTACAGGAGCAACGCCAGATGTTATGAACGTCTGGCAGAGCAAAGCTGATGACTACTCGATAGTTCAGTGTACCATGCTTTACTGCTTAGAACCGGGACTTCACCGACGTTTTGAACGTCATGGAGCATATGAGATGTTCCAGGAGTTGAAGTTAATATTTCAAGCAAATGCCCGGATTGAGAGATATGAAGTCTCCAATAAGTTCTACAGCTGCAAGATGGAGGAGAATAGTTCTGTCAGTGAGCATATACTCAAAATGTCTGGCTATAACAATCACTTGATTCAACTGGGAGTTAATCTTCCTGATGATAGTGTCATTGACAGAATTCTTCAATCACTTACACCAAGCTACAAGAGCTTCGTGATGAACTATAACATGCAAGGGATGGATAAGACAATTCCTGAGCTCTTCGCAATGCTAAAAGCTGCGGAGGTAGAAATCAAGAAGGAGCATCAAGTGTTGATGGTCAACAAGACTACTAGTTTCAAGAAAAGGGGTAAAGGGAAGAAGGGGAACTTCAAGAAGAACGGCAAGCAAGTTGCTGCTCAAGTGAAGAAGCCCAAGTCTGGACCTAAGCCTGAGACTGAGTGCTTCTACTACAAAGGGACTGGTCACTGGAAGCGGAACCGCCCCAAGTATTTGGCGGATAAGGATGGCAAGGTGAACGAATGTATATGTGATATACATGTTATTGATGTGTACCTTACTAATTCTCGTAGTAGCACCTGGGTATTTGATACTGGTTCTGTTGCAAATAATTGCAACTCGAAACAGGGACTACGGATTAAGCGAAGATTGGCTAAGGACGAGGTGACGATGCGCGTGGGAAATGGTTCCAAAGTCGATGTGATCGCAGTCGGCACGCTACCTCTACATCTACCTTCGGGATTAGTTTCAGACCTGAATAATTGTTATTTCGTGCCAGCGTTAAGCATGAACATTATATCTGGATCTTGTTTGATGCGAGATGGTTATTCATTTAAATCATAGAATAATGGTTGTTCTATTTATATGAGTAATATCTTTTATGGTCATGCACCCTTGAAGAGTGGTCTATTTTTGTTGAATCTCGATAGTAGTATACATATTCATAATATTGAAGCCAAAAGATGCAGAGTTGATAATGATAGTGCAACTTATTTGTGGCACTGCCGTTTGGGTCATATTGGTGTAAAGCGCATGAAGAAACTCAATTTTGATGGACTTTTGGAATCACTTGGTACTTGCGAACCATGCCTCATGGGCAAGATGACTAAAACTCCGTCCTCCGGAACAATGGAGCGAGCAACAGATTTGTTGGAAATCATACATATTGATGTATATGGTCCGATGAATGTTGAGGCTCACGGCGGGTATCGTTATTTTCTCACCTTCACAGATGATTTGAGCAGATATGGGTATATCTACTTGATGAAGCATAAGTCTGAAACATTTGAAAAGTTCAAAGAATTTCAGAGTGAAGTGGAAAATCATCGTAACAAGAAAATAAAGTTTCTACGATCTGATCGTGGAGGAGAATATTTGAGTTACAAGTTTGTCTTCATTTGAAACAATGCGGAATAGTTTTGCAACTCATGCCACCCGGAACACCACAGCGTAATGGTGTGTCCGAACGTCGTAATCGTACTTTACTAGATATGGTGCGATCTATGATGTCTCTTACTTATTTACCGCTATTGTTTTGGGGTTATGCTTTAGAGACGGCTGCATTCACGTTAAATAGGGCACCATCTAAATACATTGAAACAACACCTTATGAACTATGGTTTGGCAAGAAACCAAAGTTGTCGTTTCTTAAAGTTTGGGGCTGCGATGCTTATGTGAAAAAGCTTCAACCTGATAAGCTCGAACCCAAATTGGAGAAATGTGTCTTCATAGGATACCCAAAGGAGACTGTTGGGTACACCTTCTATCACAGATCTGAAGGCAAGACATTCGTTGCTAAGAATGGATCCTTTCTAGAGAAGGAGTTTCTCTCAATAGAAGTGACTGGGAGGAAAGTAGAACTTGATGAGGTAACTGTACCTGCTCCCTTATTGGAAAGTAGTTCATCACAGAAATCTGTTCCTGTGACTCCTACACCAATTAGTGAGGAAGCTAATGATGAGGATCATGTAACTTCATACCAAGTTACTACCGAACCTCGTAGGTCAACCAGAGTAAGATCCACTCCAGAGTGGTACGGTAATCCTGTTCTGGAGGTCATGTTACTTGACCATGACGAACCTACAAACTATGAGGAAGCGATGATGAGCCCAGATTCCGCGAAATGGCTTGAGGCCATGAAATCTGAGATGGGATCCTAGTATGTGAACAAAGTGTGGACTTTGGTTGACTTGCCTGATGATCGGCAAGCCATCGAGAATAAATGGATCTTCAAGAAGAAGACTTACGCTGATGGTAATGTTACTGTCTACAAAGCTCGACTTGTTGCCC
Source organism: Triticum aestivum (assembly GCF_018294505.1). Lineage (NCBI taxonomy): Eukaryota > Viridiplantae > Streptophyta > Magnoliopsida > Poales > Poaceae > Triticum > Triticum aestivum. The sequence continues at coordinate 112,505,704 of NC_057799.1, read as the reverse complement.
AAGGTTTTCGATAAGTTCAAGGAGTTGACTACGATGAGACTGTTGGAAATATGCCCTAGAGGCAATAATAAATTGGTTATTATCATATTTCCTTGTTCATGATAATCGCTTATTATCCATGCTAAAATTGTATTGATAGGAAACTCAAATACATGTGTGGATACACAGGCAACACCATGTCCCTAGTAAGCCTCTAGTTGACTAGCTCGTTGATCAATAGATGGTTACGGTTTCATGACCATGGACATTGGATGTCGTTGATAACGGGATCACATCATTAGGAGAATGATGTGATGGACAAGACCCAATCCTAAGCCTAGCACAAGATCGTGTAGTTTGTTTGCTAAGAGCTTTTCTAATGTCAAGTATCATTTCCTTAGACCATGAGATTGTGCAACTCCCGGATACCGTAGGAATGCTTTGGGTGTACCAAACGTCACAACGTAACTGGGTGGCTATAAAGGTGCACTACAGGTATCTCCGAAAGTGTCTGTTGGGTTGGCACGAATTGAGACTGGGATTTGTCACTCCGTGTAAACGGAGAGGTGTCTCTGGGCCCACCCGGTAGGACATCATCATAATGTGCACAATGTGACCAAGGATTTGATCACGGGATGATGTGTTACAGAACGAGTAAAGAGACTTGCCGGTAACGAGATTGAACAAGGTATCGGGATACCGACGATCGAATCTCGGGCAAGTAACATACCAATAGACAAAGGGAATTGTATACGGGATTGATTGAATCCTCGACATCGTGGTTCATCCGATGAGATCATCGAGGAGCATGTGGGAGCCAACATGGGTATCCAGATCCCGCTGTTGGTTATTGACCAGAGAGTCGTCTCGGTCATGTCTGCGTGTCTCCCGAACCCGTAGGGTCTACACACTTAAGGTTCGGTGACGCTAGGGTTGTAGAGATATTAGTATGCGTTAACCCGAAAGTTGTTCGGAGTCCCGGATGAGATCCCGGACGTCACGAGGAGTTCCGGAATGGTCCGGAGGTAAAGATTTATATATGGGAAGTCTTGTTTTGGTCGTCGGAAAAGTTTCACGCATTATCGGTATTGTACCGGGAGTGCCGAAAGGGGTCCGGGGGTCCACCAAGGGGTCCACCTGCCCCGGGGGCCATATGGGCTGTGCGGTGTGCGCCTTGGCCTATATGGGCCAAGGGAACCAGCCCCAAGAGGCCCATGCGCCAAGAGATAAGGTAAAGGGAGAGTCCTAAAGGGGGAAGGCAGCTCCTAGGTGCCTTGGGGAGGATGGACTCCTCCCTGGCCGCACCCTTCCTTGGAGGAAGGGCCAAGGCTGCGCCCCCCTCTCCCTTGGCCCTATATATAGTGGGGTGGAAGGGAGGGCAGCAAACCCAAGCCCTGGCGCCTCCCTCTCCCTCCCGTGACACATCTCCCTCCTCCCGCAGCGCTTGGCGAAGCCCTGTTGGAATCCCGCTACTTCCACCACCACGCCGTCGTGCTGCTGGATCTCCATCAACCTCTCCTCCCCCCTTGCTGGATCAAGAAGGAGGAGACGTCGGGGCTCCGTACGTGTGTTGAACGCGGAGGTGCCGTCCGTTCGGCGCTAGGATCATCGGTGATTTGGATCACGACGAGTACGACTCCATCAACCCCGTTCTCTTGAACGCTTCCGCTCGTGATCTACAAGGGTATGTAGATGCACTCCTTCCCTCTCATTGCTAGTAAACTCCATAGATTGATCTTGGTGATGCGTAGAAAATTTTGAATTTCTGCTACGTTCCCCAACAGTGGTATCAGAGCTAGGTCTATGCGTAGTTTCTATGCACGAGTAGAACACAAAGTAGTTGTGGGCGTCGATTTTGTCAATTTACTTGCCGTTACTAGTCTTATCTTGACTCGGCGGCATCGTGGGATGAAGCGGCCCAGACCGACCTTACACGTACTCTTACGTGAGACAGGTTCCACCGACTGATATGCACTAGTTGCATAAGGTGGCTAGCGGGTGTCTGTCTCTCCCACTTTAGTCGGATCAGATTCGATGAAAAGGGTCCTTATGAAGGGTAAATAGAAATTGGCATATCACGTTGTGGCTTTTGCGTAGGTAAGAAATGTTCTTGCTAGAAACCCATAGCAGCCACGTAAACCATGCAACAACAATTAGAGGACGTCTAACTTGTTTTTGCACGGTATGCTATGTGATGTGATATGGCCAAAAGGATGTGATGAATGATATATGTGATGTATGAGATTGAACATGTTCTTGTAATAGGAATCACGACTTGCATGTCGATGAGTATGACAACCGGCAGGAGCCATAGGAGTTGTCTTAATTTATTGTATGACCTGCGTGTCAATGAAAACGCCATGTAATTACTTTACTTTATTGCTACCGTTAGCCATAGTAGTAGAAGTAATAGTTGGCGAGACAACTTCATGAAGACATGATGATGGAGATCATGATGATGGAGATCATGGTGTCATGCCGGTGACGAAGGTGATCATGCCGTGCCTCGAAGATGGAGATCAAAGGCGCAAGATGATATTGGCCATATCACGTCACTTTATGATTTGCATGTGATGTTTGTCATGTTTACATCTTATTTGCTTAGAACGATGGTAGCATAAATAAGATGATCCCTCACTAAAATTTCAAGAGACGTGTTCCCCCTAACTGTGCACCATTGCGAAGGTCCGTTGTTTCGAAGCACCACGTGATGATCGGGTGTGATAGATTCTAACGTTCGAATACAACGGGTGTTGACGAGCCTAGCATGTACAGACATGGCCTCGGAACACATGCGAAACACTTAGGTTGACTTGACGAGCCTAGCATGTACAGACATGGCCTCGGAACACAAGAGACCGAAAGGTCGAACATGAGTCGTATAGTAGATGCGATCAACATGGAGATGTTCACCGATGATGACTAGTCCGTCTCACGTGATGATCGGACACGGCCTAGTTTGACTCGGATCATGTATCACTTAGATGACTAGAGGGATGTCTATCTGAGTGGGAGTTCATTGAATAATCAGATGAACTTAATTATCATGAACATAGTCAAAAGGTCTTTGCAAATTATGTCATAGCTTACACTTTATTTCTACTGTTTAAGATATGTTCCTAGAGAAAATTTAGTTGAAAGTTGATAGTAGCAACTATGCGGACTAGGTCCATGAACTGAGGATTGTCCTCATTGCTGCACAGAAGGCTTATGTCCTTAATGCACCGCTCAGTGTGCTGAACCTTGAGCGTCGTCTATAGATGTTACGAAACATCTGACATACACGTTTTGATGACTACATGATAGTTCAGTGTGTGATGCTAACGGTTTAAAATTGTGGCGACAAGACGTTTTTGAAACGTCACAGAACATATGAGATGTTCCGTAGACTGAAATTGGGATTTCAGACTAGTGCCCACGTCAAGAGGTATGAGACCCCTGACAAGTTTCTTAAGCCTGCAAACTAAGGGAGAAAAGCTCAATCGTTGAGCATGTGCTCAGATTGTCTGAGTACCACAATCGCTTGAATCGAGTGGGAGTTAATCTTCCAGATGAGATAGTGATGGTTCTCCATAGTCACTGCCACCAAGCTATTAGAGCTTCGTGATGAACTATAACATATTAGGGATAGATATGATGATCCTTGAGCAACTCGCGATGTTTCACACCGCGAAAGTACAAATCAAGTAGGAGCATCAATTGTTGATGGTTAGTAAAACCACTAGTTTTAAGAAGGGCACGAGAAGAAGGGATACTTCATGAAACAGCAAATCATTTGCTGCTCTAGTGAAGAATCCCGAGGTTGAACCCAAACCCGAGACTAAGTGCTTCTGTAATGAGGGGAACGGTCACTGAAGCAGAACTACCCTAGATACTTGGTAGATGAGAAGGCAGGCAAGGTCGACAGAAGTATATTGGATATACATTATATGAATGTGTACTTTACTAGTACTCCTAGCAGCACCAGGGTATTAGATACCGGTTCGGTTGCTAAGTGTTAGTAACTCGAAATAAAAGCTGCGGAATAAACGGAGACTAGCTAAAGGTGAGATGACGATATGTGTTGGAAGTGTTTCCAAGGTTGATGTGATCAAGCATCGCATGCTCCCTCTACCATCGAGATTGGTGTTAAACCTAAATAATTGTTATTTGGTGTTTGCGTCGAGCATAAACATGATTGGATTATGTTTATCGCAATACGGTTATTTATTTAAGGAGAATAATGGTTACTCTTTTTATTTGAATAATACCTTCAATGGTCTTGCACCTAAAATGAATGGTTTATTGAATCTCGATCGTAGTGATACACATGTTCATGCCAAAAGATATAAGATAGTAATGATAGTACCACATACTTGTGGCACTGCCACTTGAGTCATATTGGTATAAAATGCATGAAGAAGCTCCATGTTGATGGATCTTTGGACTCACTCCTTTTTGAAAAGATTGAGACATGCGAACCATGTCTATTGGTATATATGCATGAAGAAACTCCATGCAGATGGATCGTTTGGACTCACTTGATTTTGAATCACTTGAGACATGCAAATCATACCACATGGGCAAGATGACTGAAAGGCCTCATTTTCAGTAAGATGGAACAAGAGAGCAACTTGTTAGAAATAATACATTTGATGTGTGCAGTCCAATGAGTGCTGAGGCACACAGTGGATATCGTTATGTTCTTACTTCACAGATGATTTGAGTAGATGTTGAGTATATTTACTTGATGAAACACAAGTCTGAATTATTGAAAGGTTCAAGTAATTTCAGAGTGAAGTTGAAGATCGTCGTGACAAGAGGATAAAATGTCTGTGATATGATCACAGAGATGAATATCTGAGTTACAAGTTTGGCACACAATTAAGAAATTGTGGAAATTGTTTCACGACTAATACCGCTTGGAGCACCATAGTGTGATGGTGTGTCCGAACATCATAACTGCACCCTATTGGATATGGTGCATACCATGATGTCTCTTATCAAATTACAACTATCGGTTATGGGTTAGGCATTAGAGACAACCGCATTCACTTTAAATAGGGCACCACGCAATTCCGTTGAGACGACACCGTTTAGAGAAACCTAAGTTGTCGTTTCTTAAAAGTTTGGGGTTGCGATGCTTATGTGAAAAAGTTTCAGGCTGATAAGCTCGAACCCAAAGCGGATAAATGCATCTTCATAAGAATACCCAAAACAGTTGGGTATACCTCCTAATTCAGATCTGGAAGCAAAAGTAATTGCTTCTAGAAACGGTTCCTTTCTCGAGGAAAAGTTTCTCTCGAAAGAATTGAGTGGGAGGATGGTAGAGACTTGATGAGGTTATTGAACCGTCACTTCAACTAGTGTGTAGCAGGGCACAAGAAGTTGTTCCTGTGGCACCTACACCAATTGAAGTGGAAGCTTATGATAGTGATCATGAAACTTCGGATCAAGTCACTACCAAACCTCGTAGGACGACGAGGATGCGTACTACTTCAGAGTAGTACGTAATCCTGTCTTGGAAGTCATGTTGTTGGACAACAATGAACCTATGAGCTATGGAGACGCGATGGTGGGCCCATATTCCGACAAATGGTTAGAAGCCATGAAATCCGAGATAGGATCCATGTATCAGAACAAAGCATGGACTTTGGTGAACTTGCCCGATGATCGGCAAGCCATTGAGATAAATGGATCTTTAAGAAGAAGACGGACGTGGACGGTAATGTTACCGTCTGTGAAGCTCGACTTGAGGCAAAGAGTATTTTCACAAGTTCAAGGAGTTGACTACGATGAGATTTTCTCATCCGTAGCGATGCTTAAGTCCGTCGGAATCATGTTAGCATTAGCTGCATTTATGAAATCTGGCAGATGGATGTCAAAACAAGTTTCCTTACCAGTTTTCGTAAGGAAAGGTTGTATGTGATACAATCAGAAAGGTTTTTGTCGATCCTAAGGATGCTAAAAGGTATGCTAGCCCCAGCGATCCTTCCATGGACTAGAGCAAGCATCTCGGAGTCAGAATATACGCTTTGATGGAGTGATCAAAATTTTGGGTTTATACAAAGTTTATGAGAAACTTGTATTTCCAATAAAGTGAGTGGGAGCGCTACAACATTTCTGATAAGTATATGTGAATGACATATTGTTGATCCGAAATGATGTAAAATTTCTGGAAAGCATACAGGGTTATTTGAAAAGTGTTTTTCAATGGAAAACCTGGATTAAGCTGCTTGAACATTGAGCATCAAGATCTATAAGGATAGATCAAAAACTGCTTAATAGTACTTTCAAATGAATACATACCGTGACAAGTTTTTGAAGGAGTTCAAAATAGATCAGCAAAGAAGGAGTTCTTGGCTGTGTTACAAGGTGTGAGTATTGAGTAAGACTCAAGACCTGACCACAGCAGAAGAGAGAAAAAGGACGAAGGTCGTCCTCTATGCTTTAGACGTAGGCTCTACAGTATGCTACGCTGTGTACCGCACATGAAGTGTGCCTTGCCATGAGTTGGTCAAGGGGTACAATAGTGATCCGGGAATGAATCACATGACAGCGGTCGAACTTATCCTTAGTATCTAGTTGACTAAGGAATTTTCTCGATTATGGAGGTGAAATGGAGTTCGTCGTAAAGGGTTACGTCGATGCGAAATTTGACACTAATCCGGATGACTCTGAGTAGTAAACCGGATTCGTATAGTAGAGCAGTTATTTGAAATGGCTCCAAGTAGCGCGTGGTAGCATCCACAAGATGACATAGATATTCGTAAAGAACACACGGATCTGAAAGGTTCAGACCCGTTGACTAATAACCTCTCTCACAAGCATAACATGATCAAACCAGAACTCATTGAGTGTTAATCACATAGTTATGTGAACTAGATTGTTGACTCTAGTAAACTCTTTGGATGTTAGTCACATGGTGATGTGACCTGTGAGTGTTAATCACATGGCGATGTGAACTAGATTATTGACTCTAGTGCAAGTGGGAGACTGTTGGAAATATGCCCTAGAGGCAATAATAAATTGGTTATTATCATATTTCCTTGTTCATGATAATCGTTTATTATCCATGCTAAAATTGTATTGATAGGAAACTCAAATACATGTGTGGATACATAGACAACACCATGTCCCTAGTAAGCCTCTAGTTGACTAGCTCGTTGATCAATAGATGGTTATGGTTTCCTAACCATGGACATTGGATGTCGTTGCTAACGGGATCACATCATTAGGAGAATGATGTGATGTACAAGACCCAATCCTAAGCCTAGCACAAGATCGTGTAGTTCGTTTGCTAAGAGCTTTTCTAATGTCAAGTATCATTTCCTTAGACCATGAGATTGTGCAACTCCCGGATACCGTAGGAATGCTTTGGGTGTACCAAACGTCACAACGTAACTGGGTGGCTATAAAGGTGCACTACAGGTATCTCCGAAAGTGTCTGTTGGGTTGGCACGAATCGAGACTGGGATTTGTCACTCCGTGTAAACGGAGAGGTGTCTCTGGGCCCACCCGGTAGGACATCATCATAATGTGCACAATGTGACCAAGGATTTGATCACGGGATGATGTGTTACGGAACGAGTAAAGAGACTTGCCGGTAACGAGATTGAACAAGGTATCGGGTACCGACGATCGAATCTCGGGCAAGTAACATACCAATAGACAAAGGGAATTGTATACGGGATTGATTGAATCCTCGACATCGTGGTTCATCTGATGAGATCATCGAGGAGCATGTGGGAGCCAACATGGGTATCCAGATCCCGCTATTGGTTATTGACTGGAGAGTCGTCTCGGTCATGTCTGCGTGTCTCCCGAACCCGTAGGGTCTACACACTTAAGGTTCGGTGATGCTAGGGTTGTAGAGATATTAGTATGCGGTAACCCAAAAGTTGTTCGGAGTCCCGGATGAGATCCCGGACGTCACGAGGAGTTCCGGAATGGTCCGGAGGTAAAGATTTATATATGGGAAGTCTTGTTTTGGTCGCCGGAAAAGTTTCGCGCATTATCGGTATTGTACCAGGAGTGCCGAAAGGGGTCCGGGGGTCCACCAAGGGGTCCACCTGCCCCGGGGGGCCACATGGGCTGTGCGGTGTGCGCCTTGCCCTATATGGGCCAAGGGAACCAGCCCCAAGAGGCCCATGCGCCAAGAGATAAGGTAAAGGGAGAGTCCTAAAGGGGGAAGGCACCTCCTAGGTGCCTTGGGGAGGATGGACTCCTCCCTGGCCGCACCCTTCCTTGGAGGAAGGGCCAAGGCTGTGCCCCCCTCTCCCTTGGCCCTATATATAGTGGGGGGGAAGGGAGGGCAGCAAACCCAAGCCCTGGCGCCTCCCTCTCCCTCCCGTGACACATCTCCCTCCTCCCGCAGCGCTTGGCGAAGCCCTGTTGGAATCCCGCTACTTCCACCACCACGCCGTCGTGCTGCTGGATCTCCATCAACCTCTCCTCCCCCCTTGCTGGATCAAGAAGGAGGAGACGTCTCTGCACCATACGTGTGTTGAACGTGGAGGTGCCGTCCGTTCGGCGCTAGGATCATCGGTGATTTGGATCACGACGAGTACGACTCCATCAACCCCGTTCTCTTGAACGCTTCCGCTCACGATCTACAAGGGTATGTAGATGCACTCCTTCCCTCTCGTTGCTAGTAAACTCCATAGATTGATCTTGGTGATGCGTAGAAAATTTTGAATTTCTGCTACGTTCCCCAACAGAGACCTTCTCACCCGTAGTGATGCTTAAGTCCGTCTGAATCATGTTAGCAGTTGCTGCATTTTATGATTATGAAATTTGGCAAATGGATGTAAAGACTACATTCCTGAATGGATTTCTGGAAGAAGAGTTGTATATGATGCAACCTGAAGGTTTTATCGATCCAAAGGATGCTAACAAAGTGTGCAAGCTCCAGCGATCCATTTATGGACTGGTGCAAGCATCTCGGAGTTGGAGTAAACGTTTTGATAGTGTGATCAAAGCATATGGTTTTATACAGACTTTTGGAGAAGCCTGTATTTACAAGAAAGTGAGAGGGAGCTCTGTACCATTTCTAATATTATATGTGGATGACATATTGTTGATTGGAAATAATATAGAATTTTTGGATAGCATAAAAAGATACTTGAACAAGAGTTTTTCATGTATGCAATGCTCTGTACCAGACCTGATGTGTGCCTTGCTATCAGTTTAGCAGGAGGTACCAAAGTAATCCAGGAGTGGATCACTGGACGGGAACGGAAGGGGGGCATCACCCGGGTCGTAGTGCCAGTAATTAATGACTATAGTGAGTAGTCATATCATAAGACCCCATCTTTCCAGCAGTAACACGCCATCAAATCGCACAGCCCTACCTTTCCAGAAGTATGTTGAATCTGTTACTCCCTCACCCTCATCGCCTCTTTGTCAAACCGCCTACGCGAAAACTGCCGCGCGTACTGCCCGGGAAAAGCCCCGCCCTCAACTTTTAACTACTCATAGTATATTTTTGTATCGATGAATTGCGCCATGGAGCAGAAAACCAAAAGAAAAAGGTGGTACATATAAACAAATACAGTTCAAGCTCTAGATAGCGATTAGGAATGTAAACCGTGCATGTGTTTATATGTATATGTTACTTTAAAGTACTGAGTCCATTGAAGCAATGTGGTCAAACTGTACCATCGATATCTCAAAGCCAAAATAGTTCGAGCTTGTTCGTTCTATATAAATACTAGTATTGTATGTTTATTCACCCGTGGGGTTGTTCAATGAATGGAGGGCCGAGGAGCACAAGTGAACAATACTACTACTAGTAAGTTGGAGTCGTACAGTTAGTAACGTTAAATAGAGAGTTTCTTTTCTTTAATGCAACGTACACAGATTGAAACACTTGTTGCGGAGAGAAAAATATAATCACTCCACTATATATATAGGCAGGGGCCTGAGCGCTTGCTTTACTAGGGTTGCTCTCTTCAGTCCCTCATCCTCTCCAGATCTAAACAAGACAGCAGCAGGGACATTTTTCTCTCTGCTCACCGCTGGTCACAGATCCGGCCGGATCCCTTAGGCCGGTGTGTGTAGAGGACTAGGTGCATCGTTCACATGGTCATCAGCGGCGAGGGAGGAAACCCACAGCTGCCGACAGGTCCCAATCCTCTCCCCGTGTCGTTCTCTCTGACACTGCACCGGCTCGGGAGGTCCTCCGACCCTTCTTCCTCGCTGTCGTATTGTGCGCAGATCTGACCTACCGCCGGCCTCCTATAGCCACATCCCGACGACCCTCAGGTATAAGTTCCTTTGAAAGCGGCCTTGATCTACTACCCCAGCTCCCCACGTGTCTACATGTGGATCTTTCTCTATTTCCATCAGCTCTTCCAAAGCCACCTAAATTTTTAGTATTATTAGAGGTAAAGCTACTTCATGCAGTCGAATCTAGGACTTGGTTCAAACAGCGAAGAAAGGGGGAAAGTCGTAGCATGAATCTAGGACTTGATTCAAAGAGGAAATAACATGGGGAAAGTAGTAGAGACTGGATACCCAACCGTCTCTTGGTTGAAAGGGGAAATACAGGGAAAAGGCAGTACAAACTGGATAAGGAACAAATCTATTATTGGTTGAAAAAAGGATAGAAAGTGGTGGCTGGTGGACAAGTCAACAGAGTATGTCCAGGATTAGATTTGCTGCCCTCACATAGTAAAAGGTATCCAGGATTAGATTTGCTGCCCTCACATAGTAAAAGGTATCTAGGATTAGATTTGCTGCCCCCACAGAGTATATAAACGGGCTTTAAATTCGAACATAATATATAAACGGGCTGCATAGACGCTACATCATTGTTTCACCTAGCCCACCAAATGGACTAAAAAACAAATGGACTGGCTGACATGTGGGCCAGTAGGTCGAAGCCTAAGCACTTTCGTAAAAAATAAAAATACAAAGGTCAAAGCCTAAGCAAGGCGTTGGATTTACATCCAACCGCCGGCATTCTTCTTTAATCTCTCGTCTTCTTCCCCCAGTGCTGCCGGGACCGCCTGCTCCGGCCTCCGACGTCCAGCGACACTGTTTTGCGCGCCTCGCAGCGAAACGCTACCCCACCGACGGCCAGGCCATCCCTCCACTCCTCCGCACCTCCTGTTATTCTCTGCCAAGTGTAGGCCCACCCCGCACCCGAACAAGTCAAGTTTCCCACTCCTCTCTGTTTGCGACTCCACTGTCGCGTCTTCCCCATCTCCGAGGCGTTCCAGTCTGGGGCCTCGCCGTCGTCCATCGGCCTTGGTGCGCTCTGCACGGTGTGGTCAACATGGTCAACAAACGAGAGTCATCGAAAGGTGACTGTGCGTGGAGAGGCTGGCAGTGGGGACGCACCACGCCCATGGACACATGCATGCAACTGCATCCTTTTTACCTTGAAAAATAATGTTTTCTCCCCCTGACAGCTGGGACCCACCAGCTACATTTTCACATGCAAGGAAGTGCGTCCTTATTATGGTGAAAATGATTCTCCCCCCTGACAGCTGGGACCCACCAGCTATATCTTCGCACGCAAGGAAGTGCGTCTTTTATCCTCCCTGACAACTGGACCCACCCGGTCGAAGCATACATAGTGTTGTTTGTGTACATACCGGTCGATCGGTCTATCTGCCACAATGAACCGTGACCTAGTATGGAGCGGTAGCAGTTCAGGCAGTCTAGTCAAAACCATGTACACGTAGGTACAGCCAGATGCCAAAAAATACGGCCACATACGTACATACGGGCGGGGTCTCGAACGCGTACTCGCACATATGTACGGCGAGGGCTTGTGTAACGGACGGCAGCAACGGCGTCATGTTCATCGGAAGCCAACCGGCTGGGTCGGAACGGAGAAACTGCGTCGTGTTCATCGGGAGGCAACAAAATGTGTCGTATTCATTGGGAGGCAACGAATACGTCGTGTTCATCGGGAGCCAACGGCTTGGACGGAATAGCCGAAGCGAGGTCTGGCATGCCGTAGAACGGAGGAAACGACCTTCTGTTCGACCCCGTACGGTCGATACAGGGTCCTGTTCATCTGGAAGGGTCTGGCGTACCGCAAAAAGGAGGAAACGGATTTATGTTCGAGTGCCTACGGTCCAAACGGGGTGTTGTTGATTGGGAGGGGTGTGGCGTACCGCAAAACGGAGGAAACGGACTTTAGTTGGAGCACCTATGATCGAAACGGGGTCCTATTCATCGGGAGGGGTGTGGCGTACCGCAAAACGGGACTCCATGGGCTACTGCTCATCCACCGTTGACTTCCTCCAGCCTCCACCTGCTACTTTTCATCCACCATAGACTTCCTCCTACCTCCACCAGCTATTGTTCATCCACGGGGTCCTGTTCATCCAGCCTCCACCGGCTACTGTTCAACCAGCCCTCCACGGGGTCCTGTTCATCCAGTCTCCACGGGCTCCTGTTCAACCAGCCCTCCATAGTTTGGTGTATAACATTAAGGATTTGAGCATATAATCTTCCACCAAAGAAAACAACTAGCATTAACCACAAGATGTAATCAACACTACTAGCAACCCACAGGTACCAATCTGAGGTTTTGAGACAAAGATTGAATACAAGAGATGAACTAGGGTTTGAGATGAGATGATGTTGATGAAGATTGGTCCTCCCACGATGAGAGGGTTGCTGGTGATGTCGATAGCTTCGATTTCCCCCTCCTAGAGGGAAGTATCCCTGGCAGAATCACTCCACCGGGGAGCAAAAGTGCTCCTGCCCACGTTCCACCTCGAGATGTTAGCGCTTTGTCCCGAAAGTCCTCTCCTGATTTTTTTCTAAGGAAAATGGCTTCATATAGTAGAAGATGGGCCATGGAGGATGGCCAGGGGCCCCTCAAGCCACCAGGGCGTGCCCTGGTACCCAGTGGGCACCCGGTGGGCCCCCTTTGGTATTGTTTATATATTACAAATTAATTCTCCGTGAAATTTCAGCTCATTTGGAGCTGTGTAGAATAGGTATCTCTGATGTAGCTTTTTTAGGTCCAGAATTCCAGTTGTCGGCAATGTCCCTCTTCATGTAACCTCGCAAATTAAGGCAGAAAAGGCATTAGAATTGCACCACAAATTATTATATTGATCAAAACATCATAAATATCAGTAGGAAAACATGATGCAAAATGGACGTATCAGTAAGCAGCGGCACGTGTCGTAGTACAGTCCCCTACGTACCAGTCACAGCAGTCCCATCTAAATCAAGTACACGTACGTACATCCATGTTGCAAAAAATACAGGCACGTATGTACATACGGGCGGGGTCTCGAACGCGTACTCGTGCATACGTATGGCCAGGGCTCATGTACATGGATAGGCAATGGATGGCAGCAACGGCCTCCTATTCATCGACAGCCAACCGGTTGGGACGGAACAAAGGAAATAACATCGTGTTCACCGAGAACCAAGCGACTGGGTCAGAACGCGTCATTGATCGGAGCCAGGTGACTGGGTTGGACGTGTCCTGTTCATCGGGAGCCAACCGGCTTGGATGGAACAGCCGAATCGAGATCTGGCATAACACAAAATGGAGGAAATGGATGATACATCCATTTTGCATCATGCTTTTATATCAATATTCATTGCATTATGGGCTGTTATTACACATTATATCACAATACTATGCCTATTCTCTCTTATTTTATAAGGTTTAAAAGAAGAGGAAGAATGCCGGCAGCTGGAATTTTGGACTAGAAAAGGAGCAAATATTAGAGACCTATTCCGCACAACTGCAAAAGTCCTGAAACTTCATGGAGCATGTTTTCGGAATATATAAAAAATATTGGGCAAAGAAAGTACCAGAGGGGGCCACCAGCCAGCCACAAGGTTGGTGGGCGTGCCCCCCGTCCTTGTGGGCCCCCTAGCAGGCCTCCGACGCCCATCTTCTGCTATATGGTGTGTTTTGACCTGGAAAAAATCAGAAGGAAGCTTTCCGGAAGAAGTGCCGCCATTTCGAGGTGGAACCTGGGCAGAACCAATCTAGGGCTCCGGCAGAGCTGTTCTGTCGGGGAAACATCCTTCCGGGAGGGGAAAATCGAAGCCATCATCATCACCAACGATCCTCTCATCGAGAGGGGGTGAATCTCCAACAACATCTTCACCAGCACCATCTCCTCTCAAACCCTAGTTCATCTCTTGTATCCGATCTTTTTCTCAAAACCTCATATTGGTACCTGTGGGTTGCTAGTAGTGTTGATTACTCCTTCTAGTTGATGCTAGTTGGTTTATTCGGTGGAAGATCATATGTTCAGATCCTTAATGATAATTAATAATCCTCTGATTATGAACATTAATATGCTTTGTGAGTAGTTACGTTTGTTCCTGAGGACATGGGAGAAGTCTTGTTATAAGTAATCATGTGAATTTGGTATTCGTTCGATATTTTGATGAGATGTATGTTGTCTTTCCTCTAGTGGTTTTATGTGAACGTCGACTACATGACACTGCACCATTGTTTGGGTTGCTAGAGTGACAGAAGCTTAAACCATAGTTTATGTGTTGCTTCATAAGGGGCTGATTTGGATCCATATGTTTCATGCTATGGTTAGATTTGTCTTAATTCTTCTTTCGTAGTTGCGGATGCTTGCGAGAGAGGTTAATCATAAGTGGGAGGCTTTTCCATGGAAGGGCAGCACCCAAGCACCAGTCCACCCACATATCAAATTATCAAAGTAACCAACGCGAATCATATGAGCATGATGAAAACTAACTTGACAACAATTCCCATGTGTCCTCGGGAGCGCTTTGCTTTATATAAGAGTTCGTCCAGGCTTGTCCTTTGCTACAAAAAGGATTGGGCCACCTTGCTACACCTTAGTTACTTTATTTACTTGTTACCCATTATGATTTATCTTATCACAAAACTATATGTTACCGATAATTTCAGTGCTTGCAGAAAATACCTTGCTGAAAACCACTTGCCATTTCCTTCTACTCCTGGTTGGGTTCGACACTCTTACTTATCGAAAGGACTACGATAGATCTCCTATACTTGTGGGTCATCAAGACTCATTTCTGGCGCCGTTGCCGGGGAGTGAAGCGCCTTTGGTAAGTGGAATTTGGTAAGGAAACATTTATATAGTGTGCTAAAATTTACTGTCACTTGTTACGATGGAAAATAATCCTTTGAGGGGCTTGTTCGGGGTATCTTCACCTCGATCGGAAGAGCAAAGAGTTGCTCCTCAACCTACTGCACCTACTGAAAATATTTATTATGAAATTCCTTCAGGTATGATAGAGAAACTGCTAGCTAATCCTTATGCAGGAAATGGAACATTACATCCCGATATGCACCTAATCTATGTGGATGAAGTTTGTGGATTATTTAAGCTTGCAGGTATGCCCGAGGATGTTTTCAAGAAGAATGTCTTCCCTTTATCTTTGAAGGGAAAGGCATTGACATGGTATAGGCTATTGGATGATATTGGATCATGGAACTACAACCGATTGAAATTGGAATTTCATTAGAAGTTTTATCCTATGCATCTGGTTCATCGTGATCGGAATTATATATATAATTTTTGGCCTCGTGAAGGAGAAAGTATCGCTCAATCTTGGGGGAGGCTTAAGTCAATGTTATATTCATGCCCCAATCATGAGCTCTCAAGAGAAATTATTATTCAAAAAATTTATGCTCGGCTTTCTCATAATGATCGATCCATGCTCGATACTTCTTGTACGGGCTCCTATGTGAAGAAGGATATTGGATTGAAATGGGATTTATTGGAAAGAATTAAACACAATTCTGAAGATTGGGCACTCGACGAAGGTAAGGAGTCAGGTATAAACTTTATGTTTGATTGTGTTAAATCTTTTATGGACACTAATGCTTTTCGTGATTTTAGCACTAAATATGGACTTGACCCTGAGATAGTAGCTTCTTTCTGTGAATCTTTTCCTACTCATGTTGATCTCCCTAAGGAGAAGTGGTTTAAATATCATCCTCCCATTGAAGTTAAAGTAGCAGAACCTATTAAAGTTGAAGAAGAAACTATTACTTATAATGTTGATCCTATTGTTCCTACTGCTTATATTGAGAAACCACCTTTTCCTGTTATAATAAAGGATCATGCTAAAGCTTCAACTGTGGTTCGTAAGAGTTATACTAGAACACCTACACCCCCTGAGCAAATTAAAGTTGAGCCTAGTATTGCTATGGTTAAAGATCTCTTGGTTGATAATATTGATGGGCATGTTATTTATTTCTGTGATGAAGCTGCTAGAATTGCCAAACCCGATATGAAAGATAAACATAGACCTATTGTTGGCATGCCTATTGTTTCTGTTAAAATAGGAGATCATTGTTATCATGGCTTATGTGATGTGTAACATCCCAAATTTTCAATATGGAATGTTATACATAGGTCATTCATGCATATCATATTTTATCCCATTTCGTTTCGCGAATCCTTGAAATTCTAAGCAACTCAAGGACCCACAGAGAGAGTTGGGAATTTCGTTATTTTCATATTTGAGTTTTCTCAAATTTTGAAAAAGAGGATCATTTGGTTTTAATTATTTTTCCTCTTCTAAAATATTTCGTATTAAAATTATATGAGAGGAGATAATATGAATTCTCCAAAATAAATAAAATATTCGAGGAAAAATATTAAAATCAAATAATTAATTTTATTTGAATTTTATTGCAATTTTATTTGAATTAGAAAAAATTGCATTTTTAAATTGCATTTTAGGGCCAAGAAAATGTTCATCCTGTTCTAAATATTTTATTTAGACGGTGAAAATTTGTTTTGGCATTTTTAGATTTTTATTTTATTTTCTAGGATTTTTTCTGGTGAATTCTGTTTTTAAAAAGAAGTGTCAACGCCCGACTGGGCCAGCGGCCCAGCCGAGCCGGCCCGCTCCGCGCCGCCGTCTCCCTCGCGGAGACCGCGCCGT